>NW_025777803.1:0-82166 GCF_021130785.1 Homalodisca vitripennis
ATCAACAGTTTTCAAAGAACCGATATTTCAGATCGATTGTATGTTCACGTGCCAATTACATGCGGCAATCCCAACACAGCGCTTTGAGTTGTTCATCTCCAATAACCTGTTTTTTTAATCTATTCAAGTAATGTGTGTGGGTACTCCAATGGAAATGATGTGGAATGGTAATTAGTGGAATCAATTGATAGAGGCGATCTAACCATTGTCCGCCTTTATTTAAGATGATATATATTTTATATTATATGATATCTATTATATGATATTCTATTTTATAGATGTAGCACCTGGGGAACACTTATAAATAATATGAGAGTATTATCTCTAATAATCTAAATAAATATTTAAACACTTTAAAGACAATTTTTTAATCTTTTTGTGAAAATCATAGCACAAATAAAAAAAGCTCTTTGGGGAAGTTAAAAAACCACGTAATTTATGTAGACTTGGTTTACTTGATCAATATTTAATTTAAATCTCCTCATGTACGTTTTCACAAGAATTAATGAATAAAAGAAGGAAGCCTTTTATTCCACTGAAAATAGAGATAATACCAGCTTAACAGGGTGTAAATAAAGGTTTGTAAATGCAAAACAATAAATATATTACTCACTATCGTTATATAAAAACGAAATACCTTAAAATTAAAATTGAAATTGAAACTGAAATTGCTTTACAAAACTATCTATATAACTAGGAGGCTAGAGATCAAAATAGATTTAGGCACATTACTATAGAAATTCGTTCGAATAGAATTTAGTGAAAACTGTAATAGGCTTTCTACATGATTAATGTTTACCATTGATGATATTTGCCTACGTTTTTGAAAGAAGGGAGTGAAGCGCTAGTTTTAAAAGGATCTAAGCCAAAATTAACAAGTTCGGAAGATTGTAAGCCTATGTCATAAGTGGTTTATAACACAAGTAATTATAAAGGATAGCTTATAACCAGCTTTGAGAACACCCGGACCAAACCAGGTTTATACACAGGGCTATAAACACATTGCTGCTCTATGTATTTTTATAAATATTTTAAATGTCACCTTAAACGATAAATGTGCAACTTAGGTAGTATTTAGATACATTTTCTAGGCAAGGAGTGGAGCCCTAGCATTAACAGATTGAAATGATTTTATTCAAGCCTTTCAACAGATAGCATTAGGCTAAGTCATTTATACATGTTTAAGTAAAGATGCAGTTAGCTAAAACGTAGTCAAAATTTTAATAATAAATTACACGATTATAAAGGAAAACATTTTTCCATGTTTTAGTAATAATATATGTTTAGGCACTATTCAAAGACTACTGCACACCATGAAATTAATTAATTAATAGAAGTAGGAATACAATTATGATATGTTTACCTGTAGTACATATACAGCTGATCTCTGGATATATTTGAGCTGCATTATTCACTGGCTTTTAGTATAATTATGGCTGTCATTCAAAGAAATGAAAAAAGTGTAACAGATGAAATTTATCAGTCAAAAATATTATGTTTAGGTGCTAGGTAGCCTTGATTCCCCACATAGGCTTCTAATACTCAATATAGTTTCCAAAAGATGTTGATACTCCATCTCTAGGATTTTGAGTTTTAGGAGTAATTATCAAGGATATCTCAGCTATTTATTTTCTTTGTACTCACAAAGCTGTTACCAGACATTTGCCATTAAATAAGCACGTTTTCTCAAGTAAAACAACTGTGCACAATTAGTGTATACATCGATTACATATACTGTAGGCTAAATCATAGTTACGACAATATAGTGGCTTTCAAATAAAGATTTACCAATATTATTATTTTTCAGTTGTTGCATAATTTATAAGAAACCCGAGGTCTTGGACGATTTTCTAGAAATTATTTGAAATATTGTAATACGTAATTATGGAACTACGTGAAATCCACAAACTAGACAAAAGTAAAAGTTTTATAGTTATTATTCTTTAGTAGTATTGATTTTTAAACGCATAAACAAAATTAAAATGTGTAATAATAAATTTTTAAAAATCTGTAACACACTAATGGCCTTTACTAATGAGTTTTAAAGAATATAACAATACACGTTTGGTGAGAACTACAGAGATAATACACCTAATGTGCAAAAGGTCAGCAAACGACCGCGACGCTAGCAAAAACCACGCGTTTGTATCGTTTATATTCTGTTATCTTTACAATTAAAACCTCTTTAGCTTTTACCTGGGAATGTGATGAATTCACTTTTATCTTTTATCGTGTTAAATGATTTCCAAGTATTCTGGAAGGTATGCAGGTATTTCTTCACTGTAGATTCCTAATTGTAATTTATAATTTTAACTTTACCATCAGTATCCTTGCTATTTCATTCTAACATTCATCAGATTCCTATAATATATTCCTGTAAAAGATATACCATATCCTGTAAATAGGACAAGAATAGTTTTGTATCTGTTATTTATATTTCAGTATATTTTTATAACGGTTACAAAATCAAATCTAACTACCTTGAAAACCTTCATTCTGGAAATAATTTTATAACACTAAGACTACATCTGATGTGAATTTTTCTTGGTTATATGAAGAAACTATACTAACTACCTATAATTAATTTCACAGTTATTTTTTTTACTATACAAATGTAAAATATACGACTTGGAATTTTATGTAATGAAATCCGTTCTTATGTTTACTGCCTACTTTTGAATTTCCTTTTTTTATTTTAATCACTTTTTAAAATCACTCTCATTTAAACCAAAAATACTTCACATACACAGTCATTATTTCAATACCAATAAGGTACAAATATTTCTTATCTTTAAATTACAACAGATTTTAGAATATATTTAAATATGGGTTAAAAATTTTAAAAAGAGCGCAACTAGACTAAAAAGTAAGTTTTAAATTATTTTCTTTACTATAAACGTAGAAAATATTATATTATTCAAGAGGTATGGAATTGTTTTTGTACATTATTACATTATACCTACTGTTTTAATTATACATTATACATTAAAACAACTGCTTATTTCTATTTAGAGCTATTTCATAAATTGGTATATTTATATGAAATAATGTATATTTTAATTTTTACATCCATTCCTTTGTGAAATTTACCGTATTCAGTATCCTGGGTGTGGATGACAGTTAATTATGTGAGTTCAGTTACTATAATTGAGCATCGAAGGTTCTGACAGAAACGATCAAAAGCCAAATTGTGGAAGGATATCTCTCTTGGCCTTTGAACTTAAAAAAAACATAACTCTTCCTTGGAACAATAGGAACTTCTGCACAAACTTTAAAGTGTCTATGACATGCAGATATACATTCAGAGCTATCGAGACCAATTTAAGAAGGCCCATGTATATACTTAATGTTCTTAGAGACACGCTCATCGTGTGGTTAGGTAACTGTGGGAGATTAAGTTTAATAGGGGATTAATGAAACAGGTATGTTGAATAGACACAGAGTTCCTTTTATTTGAAAACGTTCTGTGTATCGGATTAATAAAGTAGGCAGGCAAATTAGCCTGACGAGAAGAATTTTAAGAAAGCGAGACAACAAAGTGTTTTAGTTTAAAAGATATTTCAGCCAAACAGATGAATTTATAGACATATTAATATGTAAAACAGAGGAGTTAAAGAGAAAAACTCGTTCAGATTACATAAGTCTTAATACAATAATCTAGTATCTGGAAAATGAATCTTGTCTTCTGGTTGCTTTATACATAGTAGATATGTAGTTTTCTAAAGATGTGTATTTTATAGATGGGAATAAGCAAAGAAAGGCGGTTAAATAAATTTGGAGGTTGAACTTAGCCACAAATTTGGGCTATATTAGAAAGAACTATAGTAATATGTTCACCTATATAATTCTAGAGTATATTTTTTTGGATTAACTATTAGAGATAAGCAAATCAATCTTTTTATTTGAAATTTCATTCCGATTTAACTATTGTATCACATTATTTAATTAACTTATGGCCCTTACATCAGCTCCTTGTGCTTCTTTTAGAAAAACCTTCTTGGAAAAACCTAAACGTGTATACTAGCTTATATATGGTGAAATAAATTAACTGTATATCATTTAATTTCTTCGAGTAATTAAAAACTTAGACTTAAGTTACTGCTATTTTCATTTTTTAATGGGCGGTCAAAATCCGGTGTTTACTCTTATAGGAGTTAAAGTTAATTTATAACGTTTCAAAATTTTACTAATGGTTACATGATAAAAGTGTGTTGGATGTCAAGTTCATAGCTTTTCTGAAAAATGTTTAGAAATTGTATGCCTAGTCAGGCAGTTCATGGGTTATTTTACACGAAGGTGTGTAGTATGTGGTATTTTATTTTCCTGTGCAGACAATTATGTAGAAAGGATCTCATAAACAATTTCAAATTCTGTGTCAATAATTACTTTCAAAGAACCGATATTCAACCAACACGATTGTATGTTCTCCAGGCAATTACATGCGGAAATCCCAACACAGCTCTTTCAGTTGTACATCTATAATAATTTGTGTTTATTTACTATACTCATGTTTGTGTGGTCAAGCAAATAATAAATTAAAAATGCCTTTATTAAAGAGGCGGAGTTAGGGATATTAAGCCCTCTCTTCCACTAAACCTCAAAGAAAAAAGAAAGAAAGAAGAAAGAGGGAGTATAAATAATCTTTAAAATATACTTTAATCTTACGAACACCAAAAACAGATCTCTTTGGATTTATTAATACCGTTAGCTGAGTTTATTCGGCTAAAAGCTGTTGTATTATAATTCTTCTACAACTTATGTAATCTGAGAAAACTTGTGTAGTTATGAATAAGTGTATATTCTCAAACAAATGTAACATTAATGAAATTTAAATATGTTCCCTCTTTAATATAAAAATGTTTTGGGTCGTTACTGTTTCTAAATCTCAACTACTCATGTGCTCAATTAAACAGTTAGAGAGAATTATAAGAAAACCCTATTTCGATGTAATACTCTGAATAAAATAAAAAATACAATTTTAAAATTATATGGAAATTGAAGGGGTTGGGCCATGGAAATGATCAACCCTTAGTATTAAAAAATGATCAATTATAAAGTTTATTAGTCAATTTTTCAATATTGTAAATATATATGGGGACGAAATCAATTCAGGCATTCATTCTTTCAGGTATTTATCTATTTCTATGAATAAATTACACTATCGGTAGCTCCTTTCTCATTAAGCTGATAAAGAGATTTATTAGTCCAAATACCTCAAATTATGTACTAGAAGTATAATCGCATTGTTATCTATAATATTTTAAATTATAACACAGCAAAATATTACCCGAATGATTTTAACACAATGTTTCAAAAACATATTATATGTATTTTTAATGTGATGCATTGTCAAAATTTTATATTTGGTTATTATAAATTTCCGTTTTTGTATCGATATCAATAAAAAAAAACACTACGTAATCCTTCTTTTACAAATTATAAAATATTTTGTCACATTGTTTTATTTATAATATTCTAGAACAATCAAACCAGTACAGACAGACAATTGTGCGTTGTTTACCCACGCTTGTATGAAGATACAGACACTCACATTCCTCTTTAAAAAAGAGTTAACCACCCAAAATGTTTTCCGCCTATAAAATTTCTTGAAAAACATGAAACTGCATATTCAAGTTGTAAACTACCATTACTAAAATATAGTATGCTAACCTATCACTCAAGGGGCTAGACCAAAGTCATCTATACCTATATGTCTGTTCGCATGATACATTTAAAACGAACAAATCAATTATCTTGAAACTATGAAGGATGAAGCTTCATTTAAACAAAAGAAAACTCGAGTTCGATGATAATGCAGGTCCGTGGGTTTCTATTAGCAAACGTTACACACTGGTCTTACGGTATTAATTACAGCAACGAGGAAATTGTAAAATAAACAACGTATTTCACACGTTATATGATACGAATGAAATTAACTACCGACATAAAGCATTTTCATGTTACCTAAATGAAGGCGATTATGTGAGACTTACAGTGGTGTTCTTTTACCTTGTCTAAATATTATCTTTGAGTTAGTGTGTTATGGATAGTTATGATATTGTTACTCCCCGTAAAATTGTATTATTTTTAATAAGAAATCTTAAAATAGTAGATTAAAGATCTTATAGATTTTCTTGTTGAGACGTTGGACTCATGCATTATATTTGTCATGATAGTGCCTTACTTAGTATATTAGCATAGACATCTTGCCACAATGTTATGGTAAAATAGATTATGTGAATTTCTCACTTGATTTCTATTAAGTATTTAACTATTTTTGTTTGTAAATTTCCGGCGCTGTACATATTTTCAATAATCACACGTAATAAATAAAACATTTTAAATAATATGGTAATAAGTAACAATATAAAAATATACATTATCATTATTTTTATTACGACACATGGTTTGGAAGGTTAAAAACAAAAGAAAAGTGGTAATTTACAAAAACTGTTTACAATTAAAGCTTTGTGCTATAACCCCTTGAGGCTGCCACGCGTACACTTCTTCTTTTCCGAGCTATATTCCACAAACATCCAGTGTCACATTCACGTAAAGAAAAAAATTTAATCTGATAATATTAAAATGTGAGACTATAAATTATTTATGTGTACTTTGAAATGTTTTCTAGGACCTCTCCATTTAAAAAATTCAAAATTAGTTTCTTTGTATTAAATAAATTTATTTTTATTATTTTGAAACATAAAAAGTATTAAGGCTAGTTTCATTGAAAGTAAAACAGTTTACAATGCTGAGGCGTATAAAATACTATTAACCTTAAACTTACGTGTTTTTATGTATTCTAAACGTAAAGAGTACATCAGTTTTGAAAGTGGTACATTTCTTATACATTATCATAATCTAGCAGCACTAATCAAAACTTATCTATAACAGATTTTAGTCATGGAAAGTATAAAATTACATCAAATATTTAGATACATTATTTTTAGAATGTAACTGCTGTTTACGTAAAAATTATGACCTAAACCAATAAAAAAATTTTCGGAGATCTGCACTACATAATTATAATTAGTTTCCAACTTTTAAGAATTAAACTGCTTGGTGGCGTTTATACAAACCAATATAATTTTTTTAGGTTAAATCATGCCTGATGTTTTTTAAATTACTCATTTCACAATACGTTCTAATAAAAAAAAAATATAGTATTTTTTTACTAAACCTATTATGTTTAGATTGCGAAATAATTTTTTTTTTTATATACATACATATACATATTTTTTATTAACATACAGCCATATCCTAAACTACTCATTAATTTTCTGATGAAATACGTCACTATGCAATGATTTCAGAGGTTCTATAAGATCATATACTATTTAAAATTATAAATCGAAAATATATTTAGAAAAAATAATAATAAGAAATTAATGTATATTGTAAAAGGGTCTTTATAAAAGTTTTTATAGTCAGAGGTGCAATAAAAATCTTTTTGCCTTTTCATAAAAGTATTATTACAATACAGAGTTTTAGTCAAGTTTACTAACATTGCCACAAACAGGTCTGGAGAGGTAAAAGCCACAGAACCGCAAACCTCGGTTTTAGGGTTAAACCACAGAATGCTTACAGATATTTAGCAGACATTAAATGGATGTATACTGCTTGGTGACATTTACACAAACCAATTTACTGTTGTTAAGTTAAATCTAATGTGATGTGTTTTAAAAAGTACTTGTACGGGGCAGAAGCAAGTTAAAAATTAATAATCGGAGGACCAATTATGAAAATAAAAATAAAACAATGTGCAGAATGGCGGGAAAGTGGGCAGGTAACAAGAGGTGAGAGGAGAATACAACACAAGTGATGGAGTTTTTAACAGTACCTTGGAAAACTCGCTGTGTGTAGAGATCCACAGGGGGAAGCAGCAACGACAGGAGTGCTTAGGCGCGACGTAATTGGCGCGTAGCGAACGGGCGTCACCGCTGGCGGCCGCGGGTAAGAACGACGAATAATCCGCACTGGACACTGTCTTCTCCACTAATACCCTGAAATTACCTCCAAAGGAGTGTGGGGAGGAGGATGGTAATGCACATTAAAGAAAAACACTTGAAAACAAAGTCAATACGAAAGGGTCGAGCACAAAGAGTGACCCACGAACTGTAGAGCTACATGGTCTCCGGCCGATGATTCCACTCAGAATGCCGGGAAGCGGCTCGCTCCAGGGGACGCTATCGCCCTGGTTGGTTAGAGGGGTATCTGCTATTCGCCGAACGGGCAGCAGTCGCAAAGCGGAAGAGCGCCCAGAATACTTCAAGGACAGGACCCTTTAAGATATCAGGGGGTGTGGCGCTGATTGGAACAGCGGACGACTGATTTGGGACCACGCTCCCTCTCTCTCTTATACCTAAATGCGTCTGGGCTAGATTATGCTTATCTATATTAAATTAAATATTGAACATACCGGCGGCTTTGAATCATCAGGATTCAACAAATCAAAGTGGCATGATCGAGAAAGAACATGATAAATAAAGCTAAAGACTAACATCTTAAACTAGGTCTTAACTATCTATCCTAAAGTGTTGAGATAGACTTAAGCTATTGGTGACAAGAACGGCAGCAGGAACACTTTGACTGCCGGGCGTGTGAAGGTACCTTGGGGGTCTTGAGTTCTACCACACGCACTACACTGTCACGTCCAGGGAAAAGCTTAGTTATTCTAGCGAGGGGCCAACACAGCGAGGGAGAGTCTTGTTGGACCAATACTAGATCGCCAACTTGTAAATTTCGGGAGGGCCGCTCCCACTTAAAGTCTTTGCTGGAGGGAATGGAGGTACTCCCTGCTCCAGCGTTTCCACACTCGCTGGGAGAAAGCCTGCACTAGCTGCCAATGAGCCAGCCTGTTATCCGGCAAATCTGCAAGGTTGCGTTCGGGCACAGCCACTAGCGGCGCTCCAATCAGGAAGTGCCCCGGAGTGAGAGGTTGTAAATCGTTGGGGTCACTGGAGAGCGCAGTAAGCGGGCGGGAATTCAACATTGCTTCCACCTGGCAAGTGAGGGTGGTAAATTGGGCAAGAGTGGGAACATAGGTGCCCAGAACTCTTTTCAAGTGAAATTTGGCGCTCTTAATGGCGCTTTCCCAGAGGCCGCCATGGTGGGGAGCTGCAGGGGGGTTAAAATGAAAGTTAATTTTCTGGCCGAGGGAAAATTGGTGAATTTGGAGCTTGCCAGAGGAAGTGATTAGTTGCTGTAAAGAGTTTCTCGCACCAACAAAGTTTGTACCACAGTCACTATAGATGTCGGTACATAGGCCTCTACGTGAAACAAAACGTGTGAGTGCGGCTATAAATGCGTCCGTGGACAGATCAGTGGCGACTTCTATATGTACAGACTTAGTCACTAGGCACACAAAGAGACAGATGTAAGCTTTAGTGTGTCGGATAGAGCGGAGGTTGTGAAATCTTGACGTTGAAGGGACCACCATAGTCAATGCCTGTCGACAAGAAAGGTCGAGCGGGAATTATGCGGGCTTTGGGTAGATCACCCATGAGAGGGAACAAAGGCTTGGGTCTTTGTTTAAAGCAAGGGAGGCATTGAAAAATGCGCGAGCGCACCACAGTACGAGCAGAGAGAATCCAGACATGCTGGGCTAAAAGGGACATGGTTAATTGAACCCCAGAATGTAAGTTTTGTAGGTGAGTGTGGTCTATTAGTAAGTTAACAACATGGTGAGATTTAGGCAAAATACAGGGGTGGCGCACTTCTTCCGTCAAGTCAGCAAGCTTTAGTCGACCACCAACACGGAGGAGTCCTTCAGCATCAATGAAGGGAGCAAGGCGCTGTAGCTTGATGGAGCAGTTCTTGTTGTCTCGAAGGGCTGCCAGGTCATCAGGAAAAGATTCTCGTTGAACTAATTGGAAGAGGCGAAGTTGAGCAGCTCGCACCTCGACGACAGAAAGAGGACCCACATGATGTTCTTGCCGGCGGCTATGAGAGACGAACCGGAGGAGATACGCCAACACATGGAGCAGCTTGGTCCAGGAGGAGAAACGAGTGAGTAGATCCCAAGGAGGCTGGGAGGCTGCAACGAAGACGGACAGCGGAACGGGCTTCAACTCGTCCAAGGAAGAATCATCGAGCGGAGAAAAACTGGAAGTGGGCCAATCTGGAGGAGGTAGTTGCAGCCACAAGGGTCCGTGCCACCAAAGAGTGTGATGAACAAGTTCCGAAGGGAGGATCCCACGAGAAGCACAGTCTGCAGGGTTGTCAGCACTAGACACATGACGCCAAGAAGAGGGAGGAATGAGCTCTTGGATTTGAGCTACACGATTCGCTACATACGTTTTGAGGCGGTAAGGGAGAGTATGTATCCAGGACAGAGTCACAGTCGAATCACACCACAAAGTTGTAGAGTCAATACTTAATACACTGGAATACTGAGACTGTACATAATGAACTAAATTAGCCAGGAGGTGAGCCGCGCACAACTGTAATCGCGGCAAAGTTACTCGTTTTAGCGGGGCAGCACGAGTTTTTGAAATTATTTGGGTCACACTCACTTCACTATCAGTGTTTATGCACCTTATATACACAACAGCGGCGTAACCGGTCTCGGATGCGTCCGAGAAACCATGTAGATCACATGAGCTAGAGGGGGTGGCCATTATCGGCCGAGGGATCGACACTTCAACAATGTTTTTTAAGTCGATCACAAAGTCTCGCCATTTTTAGCGCGAGGTCCGGAGACAAGGGTTCATCCCAAGATACACCGGAAGTCCACAACACTTGCATGAAGCGCTTTGCTATCATTATGCAAGGGGACAAAAAACCGCACGGGTCGTAAATCCGAGCGATCAGACTTAGCACTTTCCGCTTATTCGGGGCATCACATGTGAAGTTGAGGTTATATTTAAAACAGTCTGTCACAGGTGACCAATGGATACCTAAGATGGAGAACAGAGGGTCCGACGAAGGTTGAAGAAACACAGGGGATTCTTGATGAGAGGCAGGCAATGGTTGAAGTAATTTTGGGCAATTAGAAACCCATTTCCTCAGTTCAAAGCCGCCTAAGCGGAGAAGCTCGATCAGCTGATGTTGAAGTTGGAGAGCTTCGTCTTCAGTGGACGCTCCGGCTATCAAATCGTCCACATAGCTATGGTGTTTCAGAATGTGAGCTGCCTGAGGGAAATTGGAACCTTCATCTTGTGTCAATTGTCGGAGAGTTTTTATGGCGAGGTAGGGTGAACAGTTCATACCATACGTCACCGTGGTCAGCTGGTAAGTAGAGAGCGGAAGGGAGGGGTTTTCACGCCAAAGGATGAGCTGAAACCTTTGGTCGTCTGGATGAATCTTAATTTGGCGGTACATCTGCCGGATGTCGCACGAAAAAACAAAATTTTTCAGCCGGAAGTGGAGAAGGATATCACAAATATTATTTTGTAACTTTGGACCGGTGAGAAGTACGTCGTTGAGGGATAGGCCTGAGCCGGTCTTGGCACTGGCGTCAAAAACAACACGAAGCTTGGTAGTGCTACTATACTCTTTCACTACCCCATGATGTGGGAGAAAATAATGCGGAGCAGATAAATCAGGATGGGGAAGACATTTCATGTGTCCGAGCGCCTCGTACTCGGTCATGAACTCGATATAGAGCGCCTTCAGGGGGGAGTTATTTCTGGCGTGGATCCGCCTCTCCATAGACTCCAGGCGATGAGCGGCGGTTGACCTTGACGTTCCCAATTTAGTGTGGGCGAGGTTGTCAACAAAGGGAAGCTTGACTACATAGCGACCTTCCGAGTCACGTGTATGCGATGTCTCAAACAGTTTATCACACGCGATTTCTTCTTCCGATTTTTTACTACAGATCGGAAGTTCTTCCTGTGTCCAAAATCGTTGAAGGGAGGAGTGGGAGGTCAGTATCTGTGGTCGAGAGGAGAGAGATGGCGAGATTAGAGGTTCTTTGCGCGGTAGAGAGACACGGCGCACTTCCAACAATCACATATCCAAAAATAGTGCCAAGAGCAGAAGGCATATTCGCCCCGAGAGAGTGTCGCTCATTGGTAAGCAGTTGAGGGAAGAGAGAGTTGCCGATGAGGACATCGATTGGACCAGGCTTGCCAAAGGTCGGGTCCCGCGAGAACAAAAGATTTTGTTCGCATGAGTACTTCCGGGTTAAGTTCTACCCGCGGAAGTTCGAGAGAGATTTTTTCCAGTACATGGAAGGAATGGTTTTGGGCAATTAAGTGTCCCGATAATGTTTCAAGATTGAGATCTAGTGACCCTCTGGTGTTAGTCATGTTTTGGGCTAACCCAATGACAGTGAGGTTAGAAGGCTGGCGACGTGAGCCTAACAGCTGAGCAGCACGCTCAGAAACAAAGTCGGGACACTGCCCAGCAGATCAGCATAGTGGTCGACTGTGAGGGAAATGTGTTCAACTGGAAGTCGGGATCGAGATCGGAGGATAGCATCACTCGTAGTGTCGCCAGTTGGAAACTGTTCGGCAAGAGTTCATCTCCACAGTCCTCACACACCTCCCTCACAGTCGACCACTATGCTGATTCTGATGGCGGGAGCCTGGCACCGGACTCGCCGTGTAGTGTTCGCTCCAGCAGATCCGGCCCGGAGGACCAAAAATGTACGGGGCAGAAGTTAAAAATTAATAATCGGAGGACCAATTATGAAAATAAAAATAAAACAATGTGCAGAATGGCGGGAAAGTGGGCAGGTAACAAGAGGTGAGAGGAGAATACAACACAAGTGATGGAGTTTTAACAGTACCTTGGAAAACTCGCTGTGTGTAGAGATCCACAGGGGGAAGCAGCAACGACAGGAGTGCTTAGGCGCGACGTAATTGGCGCGTAGCGAACGGGCGTCACCGCTGGCGGCCGCGGTAGAACGACGAATAATCCGCACTGGACACTGTCTTCTCCACTAATACCCTGAAATTACCTCCAAAGGAGTGTGGGAGGAGGATGGTAATGCACATTAAAGAAAAACACTTGAAAACAAAGTCAATACGAAAGGGTCGAGCACAAAGAGTGACCCACGAACTGTAGAGCTACATGGTCTCCGGCCGATGATTCCACTCAGAATGCCGGGAAGCGGCTCGCTCCAGGGGACGCTATCGCCCTGGTTGGTTAGAGGGGTATCTGCTATTCGCCGAACGGGCAGCAGTCGCAAAGCGGAAGAGCGCCCAGAATACTTCAAGGACAGGACCCTTTAAGATATCAGGGGGTGTGGCGCTGATTGGAACAGCGGACGACTGATTTGGGACCACGCTCCCTCTCTCTCTTATACCTAAATGCGTCTGGGCTAGATTATGCTTATCTATATTAAATTAAATATTGAACAGTACTCACTTCACGTTACTTAATAATAATAATGTTTTGTTATAAAATAAAATTAATTAAGAAGACATAAACAAGACTTGTACTTATTAGAATAGCCCTTATGCAGGATGAATATGATCTAAAATTAAAAATATATCAATTGAGTGAAAAATAGTCGAAAAGGAAAAAGAATTCTTAATAATGTCCTGACCAATGAATTCAAATGTGGTATTTAGCATCCTAATTTTGTAAATTAATTAATCATTATGGTGATTAGAATATCGAAAATTTATAAATCTATGAACAAACTAGTTGAAATCACATGCCATTTTAACATGTAACGTACGTAGCCCATTTACATGAGCTATAGATGTCAAATTTTAGATACATGCTGCGACAAGTGGTTTGGTTTGAGATGATATAAAGTGGTTGTCACCATCAGTCAGTAAGCCCACGAATAGCAGTATATACTACGTCACTGTGAGAATAAGTATAGTAAACAAATTCATAATGATCAGCATTATGCCCCTACATTACCGAAGGTTTAAACGTACACCGTACTTTGAGTTTGCTTGAAAGGCATTGCTTTTGTCCTAAAACGGACAACGGTTCAGTCCTGACAGCAACCAATAGTTTAGACCAATATATGCTGTTTAAAATTTATACACAGATATATATGCTTTGTGTTTATAACGGTAAGAAGTTCATACTTTGACTACGAAGACTCCCTTGATTGAAGCAGTCGTCAAGAACTATGCTATATGAAATTAGGCTGGAATGTGGTTTTGTACTTCTACACCAATTCCAGCTCGAAATCTTCTAAAATATCAAAAGCCTTTCACTATAAATTTAAAGACTGAAACAAAATACATCTTAGTTCTACTTAGAGAAAAACAGACTTGTCTGATTTGTGATACATATTTTCTTGATTAGGAAAAAAAATCAATAATGGACTATAACAAGCTAAGAACGAACTAAATTGAAAAGGCCATAAATACAACTATTTGACTATTTTCTTAATTATGGAAACAACGTGGTGGGATCAAAATTGGCGTTAGAAATATAATTCTCTTGAACCTGACTTGACTATTAGAAACTGGAGTCATATTCTTCTGAAGCAATCCAATAAATCGGTGACCTAAGTTTGTTTTAACATATAATGATGGTAATATCCTAAATTATATTATCATTTTAAATATTATGCTTTTACTGTAGAGAGAGATGAAATTTTATGACCGAGATCAAAGATACGATCTTGGAATTGTGAATAATACGAAATATTATCCAGACAATCGGATCTATAACGTTAAAATATCTTCAATAAAATTAAATGTTTTAATAAATATTACAATGACGCCCAAAATATAATATTATTTTTGTCTAAAACAAGAATGATAATATTGTAGATGGAGCTTATATTGGTACTGATAACTTACTTACATTAAAACATAAAAATTTTTGTGATGTGTCTGAAGAAGATGTCCTTCATATCGAAAGGCCTCACAAAATAATAAAAGTGTTAAATATTGGTTTTATTATTTAATGTAAGTAAGAATAATAATAGATAAATAATGTTTCTATATTCGTTGAACATTGTAGATTTGTAATTGCTATATTTCAAAAAATCATATCAAGTAATTAAACCATAAGTATAAAAGTTTCCCATTGAAATATGGTATATTATTTTCTAAATTTATTTTCATTACTTCAGGGACATATTACATTTGTTATTAATATTATTCCATAAAATATTAAACAAAAACTATATACATTTAATTACGATATCATATAGAGATAATTACAACATGAATTTTATGGAAAAAGTCATCTGTTTTAAGAAATTGACCAAAAACTTACAGTAAAACAAAAATTTGGAAACTGGGACTGTTTTAGAAGTCTAATCAGGACTTCATTATAAAATAATTTAATTACCTGTAACCTGTATTGTTTCAGGAAAACATTTTCTAGTCTGTAATATACATATTTAACACTTGAAGTTATTAATTTTTTATAAATAGAATGAAATATCTAAAATGTGTATTTGAGAAAGAATAGCAAAGAATATTATGTTGGGATTAAATAGACAATTAAGATGCTAAATTAGTTTTTAATATTTTCCAATTCTCTTTACTTTAACATGCAAAGTTAAGTAAATTAATATTGTTCATGCCGTATGATTAAAATATATTCCAATAACTCGGGTAGTAGAGCTTCGCGACAAGAATAACAGATATGGAACTTTATCTCACGTTGTGACCGGGTGAAATTCCATTACGAACTGCTGATAATCCGAGTTTGAACTATGGCTTCAGTTTAATAAATAAAGTTTTGTGATTTATTTCTGTGAATAGCAAAGTTTTAATATTTCCTGGATAAACATATCAACTAGGAAAAAAAACTATTTCAGCACCGCTAGCCTTTAACTCATAGACTCCTTTAAACTTGTAGTAAAACTATTATATCACCATCAGGAACCAAACACTGGGTTTTTTCTACTAAAGCTACTTTAGTTTTCTTTACTTTTTGCTTCAATACTCCCAGCACCCGTTATTATTTACTGGGCTATCAGAGATCTTTACGTAAATGGAACTTAGATAATTACAAGTTTCTCTCAGATTTCTTTAATGCAGAGTATATTTTTGATTTTATTTCTTCATTTCAGGAATCCTTGTTCGTGTATTTATTCCCATGGATTCAATGTAAATAAGTTAATATATTATAGTAAAACAGTGGCGTAATCACAAATAACAGTTTAAATGGCACTCGAAATGAAATGACAAATGTAGCTTAGTACTTGAACTTTAAGTCAATAATGTATATAAGTTAAATTGCCAAAACTTATAAATTCTAGTGAAACAGAGGACAATACTTTAATAATTTTGTTGCGTTTATTGGTGCAATGATATTGAATGTATTTTACGATCTTTGTTTATAAAGGAGGAAGTGATATAACTAAACAATCCTCTATCATTTAAGCTGAAAGTAAAGGAAATCTTTACGAATGCATAAAACTCATACTACAACAAATCTTTATTGAGACATTTCGAACAGAGAGTTGGTAATGTTAATTGTCACCACATATTGATAATTATTTTAATCCTATGAGTATTTAAAGATTAGTATGAACATCATTTAATGGTTTTAATACGCATCGCAATGTTTGCATTTATTAAAGCTATGCAATTTACTCATAGAATTTAGGCTAGTTCTTATTGGTTGTAACCATTTTGGATATCGATTTAACTGATTTTGATCTTTAATACTTGTAAGTAATCAAGAAACATCTATTCTATGATGCATAAGTATATTTTAAAATGTTTAAGCTTTATAGTTTACAGTATATACTTGTGCATATATTATTGGATGATCTCCTTTGTTCTTAAATACATAGCTCTCCATACTCCTTTGATATAAAAGTAGGAAAGAAGTTTTACCACATATACCTGACTTACATTGGTTTAAATTGTGACTACTTTATCCACTTCAGGACAAGTTTATACACAAAATAGTAAATATAGCTTGGTTTTAAAAGGGAAATTGATTGGGAGATTATTTGGTAAGAGAACATCGTCAGTCCATTTGGGGTTGCTGAATGTACGATAACTGTAATTTAAACGTGCCCTAAACCAATAAACAACTCCGAGCATTGTTCCACTGTTTGGGACATGGTCTCTTTTCAAAGTAACAAACTTTTCTTCGTTTTCTCGTAACTTTGTTAATTATTAAACAATTTCAATACAACACAGAGTTTTAATTGAATCAGATATTTTATTAAAATGAACTAAGAAACATGTGTCTATTGTCTTATTTAAAGTCTGTCTGTTTTGATAAGGTTTATAGAAAATACTTTATCATGGATCACATAACATAATCAGTTATAACATAATCACTTACTATATATACTATGGAACGAGTATGGAAAATGAAAGAGAATAGATGTTTTAGACTTTTCTAAACTGAATTTTAAATGACTGTCCAAAATAATAAATTTTGCTTGAAAGGAATAAAAATGCCTGTAATACAATTTTCTAGTAAACAATTTTGATAACAAAAAAGTGTAAGATGATTAAGCCCTATAAGCAAATATTTTTAAAGGTAAATTATTAATAATTACGTAAATGATCATAATGTGAATAAAATAAACTTAGAAGAGTGAGCTGGAGGTTAAGTCGCGTGAGAATTGAAATAAATATAAAATTTGAAATGAACGGGATATGATTTAGTATATTGGATACAAATGTAATACATTTCCAATCTTTAAGGAGATCACCAAAACATTTATCTCAACATTAGGAGGCTAGGCTTATATGGTGATGTGCTTATCCAGCCACAGGAGCCGTTGATGTTCCAAACTTTACTTGAGATTTCTGATAAGAGCTGGAGGCTACAGTTCATCTTCATCTATTATTCTCGTCTTAAAAAAAATATTAAAATGCTTTTATTATATAAGGTAAAATAAAATATTCTTATCTTACCACCTTTAATATAACGCACGTGACATTTCTTTGGTAAAGAAAGGACGTTATACTGGGGGTAATAATAATGTTTATGCCTAAAGTTCCGATTTAAAAACAATGTTATAAATGTACCTTATAGTGGTGATAACGAATGAGAATAATAGACTAATGATAAATCCTTGTAAATTATAATATTTTTACGATTATCAGAAATGTATTGCTAAGATAATTTTTGTAGAGTATGGGAGTAAAATGTATAATTACATTTAATTACTATGTAAACTGTATAAGTTTCATTGCCATATTTAAAACTAATCAATATTAATTGTACCTTATATAAGACTAAAATCATACCCATTTTAACAGAATATGCATTTAAGGATTTATTACCGCTTAAGCGTGAGAAAAGCCACACAGGTGGCTGAAAACATTTTTTTTAGATCTTTCTGTCAGTTTACTAACTTTAATGTGGTGGGAAATTTATTACAGCAACGAGGAAATCGTAGAATAAATAAAGTATTTCACACGTTATATCATACGAATGAAATTAACTACCGACATAAAACATTTTCATGTTAACTCAATGAAGGCGATTACGTGATAATTAGAGTGGTGTTCTTTTACCATGTCTAAATAGTATCTTTGAGTTTGAACACGGTTAGGGTGTTAAGGCTAATTATAATATTATTTCTCGCCGTGCAATTTGATTACATCTAAATGAGTCCTGTTAAAAAGTGACATTACTGATTTAATAGATTTCATGCATTTCATTTATCACGATAGTTCCTTACCCAATATACTCAATATTAGCATAGAATTCTTGCCATAATGATTATAGTAAAAAAGCGGTGAGAATGTCTCACTTCATTTCTAGTATTTGACTATTCCAGTTTGTAAATTTCCAAGCCTGTACGTATTTTCAATAATCATACGTAATAAATATGATACTTCAAATAATATGGTAATAAGTAACAATATACTCGTACAATATACCATTATTATTTTTATTATGACACATGGTTTTTGGAAGGTTAAAAACAAAAGAGAAGTAGTAATTTACAAAAAGGCCGACAATTAAACCTTTGTGTTATAATCCCTTGAGGCTGCCATGTGTACACTTCTCCTTTTTCGAGCTATATTCCACAAACATCCAGTGTCATATTCACGCAAAGAAAAAAAATTTAAACCTATAATATTAAAAAGTGAGCCCATAAATTATTTATGTGTACTTTGAAATGTTTTCAAGGACCTCTCAATTTTAAGAAATAAAATTTAGTTTATTTGTATTAAAACTATGTAATGTTTTATTATTATGAAACTTACAGTGTATTAAGACTAGTTTCATTGAAAGCAAAACAGTCACAATCCTGAGGCATATAAAATAATGTTAACCTAAAACTTACGTGTTTTTATGTACTCTATACGTAAAGAATACATCAGTTTTGAAAGTGGTAAATTTCTAATACACTATCATATTTTACTATTGAATTTAAATGTCATAATCATTGCAGCGCCAATCAAAACTTATCTAAACTGATTTTAGTCATGGAACGAGATGTAAAATAACATCAAATATTTAGATGCATTATTTTATAGAATTTAACTGCTGGTTACGTAAAAAGTATTACCTAAAACAATACTAATAATTTCGGAGATCTGCACTAAATAATTATAATTAGTTTCAGACTTTTAAGAATTAAACTGCTTGGTGGCGTTTATACAAACCAATATAATTTTGTAAGGTTAAATCATGCCTGATGTTTTTTTTAAATTACTCATTTCACATTACGTCCTAATTAAAATATAGTGTTTTTTTAACTAAACCTATTATGTTTAGATTTCGAAATAAAAAATTTAAGAGTTAATCATATTTTTTATTAACATACAGCCATATCCTAAACTACTCATTAATTTTCTCATGAAATACGTTACTATGGAATGATTTCAGAGGTTCTATAAGATCATATACTATTTAAAATTATAAATCGAAAATATATTTACAAAAATAATAATAAGAAATTAATGTATATTGTATAAGGGTCTTTATAAAAGTTTTTATAGTCAGAGGTGCAATAAAAATCTTTTTGCCTTTTCATAAAAGTAATATTACAATACAGAGTTTTACTCAAGTTTACCAACATTGCCACAAACAGGTCTGGAGAGGTAAAAGCCACAGAACCGCAAACCTCGGTTTTAGGGTTAAACCACTGAATGCTTACAGATATTTAGCAGATATTAAACGGATGTATACTGCTTGGTGACATTTACACAAACCAATATACTTTTGTTAAGTTAAATCTAATGTGATGTGTTTTAAAGTACTCACTTCACGTTACTTAATAATAATAATGTTTTATTATAAAATAAAATTAATTAAGAAGACATAAATCAGACTTGTACTTATTAGAATAGCCCTTATGCAGGATGAATATGATCTAAAATTCAAAATATATCAATTGAGTGAAAAATAGTCGAAAAGGAAAAAGAATTCTTAATAATGTCCTGACCAATGAATTCAAATGTGGTATTTAGCATGCTAATTTTTTAAATTAATTAATCATTATGGTGATTAGAATATCGAAAATTTATAAATCTATGAACAAACTAGTTGAAATCACATGCCATTTTAACATGTAACGTACGTAGCCCATTTACATGAGCTATAGATGTGAAATTGTAGATACAGGCTGCGACATGTGGTTTGGTTTGAGATGATATAAAGTGGTTGTCACCATCAGTCAGTAAGTCCACGAATAGCAGTATATACTACGTCACTGTGAGGATAAGTATAGTAAACAAATTCATAATGATCAGCATTATGCCCCTACATTACCGAAGGTTAAACGTACACCGTACTTTGAGTTTGCTTGAAAGGCATTGCTTTTGTCCTAAAACGGACAACGGTCCAGTCCTGACAGCAACCAATAGTTAGACCAATATATGCTGTTTAAAATTTATACACAGATATATATGCTTTGTGTTTATAACGGTAAGAAGGTCATACTTCGACTACGAAGTCTCCCTTGATTGAAGCAGTCGGCAAGAACTATGCTATATGAAATTAGGCTTGAATGTGGTTTTGTACTTCTACACCAATTCCAGCTCGAAATCTTCTAAAATATCAAAAGCCTTTCACTATAAATTTAAAGACTGAAACAAAATACATCTTAGTTCTACTTAGAGAAAAACAGACTTGTCTGATTTGTGATACATATTTTCTTGATTAGGAAAAAAAAATCAATAATGGACTATAACAAGCTAAGAACGAACTAAATTGAAAAGGCCATAAATACAACTATTTGACTATTTTCTTAATTATGGAAACAACGTGGTAGGATCAAAATTGGCGTTAGAAATATAATTCTCTTGAACCTGACTTGACTATTAGAAACTGGAGTCATATTCTTCTGAAGCAATCCAATAAATCGGTGACCTAAGTTTGTTTTAACATATAATGATGGTAATATCCTAAATTATATTATCATTTTAAATATTATACTTTTACTGTAGAGAGAGATGAAATTTTATGACCGAGATCAAAGATACGATTCTTGGAATTGTGAATAATACGAAATATTATCCAGACAATCGGATCTATAACGTTAAAATATCTTCAATAAAATTAAATGTTTTAATAAATATTACAATGACGCCCAAAATATAATATTATTTTTGTCTAAAACAAGAATGATAATATTGTAGATGGAGCTTATATTGGTACTGATAACTTACTTACATTAAAACATAAACATTTTTGTGATGTGTCTGAAGAAGATGTCCTTCATATCAAAAGGCCTTACAAAATAATAAAAGTGTTAAATATTGGTTTTATTATTTAATGTAAGTAAGAATAATAATAGATAAATAATGTTTCTATATTCTTTGAACATTGTAGAGTTGTAATTGCTATATTTCAAAAAATCATATCAAGTAATTAAACCATAAGTATAAAGGTTTCCAATTGAAATATGGTATATTATTTTCTAAATTTATTTTCATTACTTCAGGGACATATTACATTTGTTATTAATATTATTCCATAAAATATTAAACAAAAACTATATACATTTAATTACGATATCATATAGAGATAATTACAACCCCAAGTTAGCATGGGGCAACTCCTCAGCAAGAAACAGGGACCGTGTTCTAGTTCTACAAAAAAAAGCTATCCGAATACTAGCAGGACTGACTTCTCTGCCGTCAAGCTTTTGGAGAACTTAAAATCTTGACAGTGGTCTCACTCTACATCTGCGAGGCCATCTGCTACACAATAGCTCAGAAACCTGAACACCTAGGTAACAATCATAACTATAACACTAGGAACGCCTATGACTATGCCCTACCTACACATCACCTGACCCTGTTTGAAAAGAAACCTACCTACATGGGAAGCAATTTTTTCAACCAACTCCCGGAAGAACTGAAGAGAAATAGAGAAGACAAGAACTTTAAGAGATCACTCAAGACCTGGCTGCTACAGAAATCATTTTATACTCTAGAGGAATTTTTCAATGCTTGACCTTTCTGACTACATCAAATATCCAATGTAACTTAACTATTTTATCTCATTGACTCTGTATCTTTTTGTAACCTTTTGATTGTATAATGTTTAATTAATTAAGTGTATGATATTTTGACGCCAAAACTGTACTCAATGTATATGTTAATAAAGAATTTTTGACTTTTGACTTTTGAAAACATGAATTTTATGGAAACAAGTCATCTGTTTTAAGAAATTGACCAAAAACTTACAGTAAAACAAAAATTTGGAATCTGGGACTGTTTTAGAAGTCTAATCAGGACTTTATTATAAAATAATTTAATTAATCTTTCTTTTACTTTCACAGGCAGATAAGTCATACAGACAGATACATATACATGAGTTTTAGATAACGAGATAATAATAGTGAAAGAAAAAAATATATATTAACTTTAACGCGAATACCTGACAAATTGAATAGCATTTATCTGAAAATTGTAACGATAATGTTAATTTTTATTTAGAAAACTGACGGTTATAATTGTGTAAAGTTAACACAATTATGCAAATGACTGTTGCAACAAATCATTTTCAAATATTTAATCTTTCTGGCTTCGATTTGAAAATTTAAAATATATATTTAATATACCATTAACTTTGTATTTTTTTTTACAAAATAGTACTAAAATATGTTCCTTGGAGTTTAACATTTAGAATGAATTATAATTTCTATTCCTATAATCACGTTACCACTGTACCCTGTATTGTTTCAGGTAAACATTTTCTAGTCTGTAATATACATATTTAACACTTGAAGTTATTAATTTTCTATAAATAGAATGAAATATCTAAAGTGTGTATTTGAGAAAGAATAGCAAAGAATATTATGTAGGGATTAAATAGACAATTAAGATGCTAAAATAGTTTTTAATATTTTCCAATTCTCTTTACTATAACATGCAAAGTTAAGTAAATTAATATTGTTCATGCCGTATGATTAAAATATATTCTAATAACTCGGGTAGTAGAGCTTCGCGACAAGAATAACAGATATGGAACTTTATCTCACGTTGTGACCGGGTGAAATTCCATTACGAACTGCTGATAATCCGAGTTTGAACTACGGCTTCAGTTTAATAAATAAAGTTTTGTGATTTATTTCTGTGAATAGCAAAGTTTTAATATTTCCTGGATAAACATATCAACTAGGAATAAAACTATTTCAGCACCGCTAGCCTTTAACTCATAGCCTCCGTTAAACTTGTAGTAAAACTATTATATCACCATCAGGAACCAAACACTGGGTTTTTTTCTACTAAAGCTACTTTAGTATTGTTTAATTTTTGCTTCAATACTCCCAGCACCCGTTATTATTTACTGGGCTATCAGAGATATGTACGTAAATTGACCTTAAAAATTGCAAGTTTCTCTCAGATTTCTTTAATGCAGAGTATATTTTTGATTTTATTTCTTCATTTCAGGAATCCTTGTTCGTGCATTTATTCCCATGGATTCAATGGAAATAAGTTAATACATTATATTAAAACAGTGGCGAAATCACAAATAACAGTTTAAATGGCACTCGAAATGAAATGAAATGACAAATGTAGCTTAGTACTTGAACTTTAAGTCAATAATTTGTATAAGTTGAATTTCCAAAACCTATAAATTCTAATGAAACAGAGGACTATACTTTAATACGTTTGTTGCGTTTATTGGTGCAATGATATTGAATGTATTTTACGATCTTTGTTTATAAAGGAGGAAGAGATAGAACTAAACAGTTCTCTTTCATTTAAGCTGAACTTAAAAGAAAACTTTACGAATGCATAAAACTCACACTAAAACTAATCTTTATTGAAACATTTCGGGACGAACAGTTGGTAATGTTAATTGTTACCGCGTATTGTTAATTTTAATTACTTGAGCATTTAAAGAAAAGTATGAACAGCATTTAATGGTTCTAATACGCTTCGCAATATATGCATTTATTAAAGCTATGCAATTTACCCATAGAGTGTAGGATAGTACTTATTGATTGCAACCATTCTGGATATCGATTTTACTGTTTGTGATCTTTAATACTTGTAAGGAATCAAGAAACATCTGTTCTTGGATGCATAAATATTTTTAAAATAAATTTTTAAAATTTGCAAGCTTTATAGTTTACAGTATGTACTTGTGAGTAGATAGTAATATGGGGTTCCTGGCGCACTTTCGGAGCCGACCGAAAAGCAATGTAAAATACTGTTCAATGTACCATAAAGGAAGCTGAGAAATAACACAGCAAATCTCAATGAAAAATTAACCGAATCTACAGTCGTTCGTCTCCAAAAGCGATCGGTACATTACTATCTACTCTGTGGAATGAAAAATTAACCAAAGCTACAGCTGTTTGCTTCTACTTTCTTAAGCTGTGCTTTGTAAAATGTTGTCAAATCTGCTACGAATAAAGGAAAAATCTTCGAAATCTTAATAAAATTTAATCAATTTAAAACATTTTTACTAAAAACATACTGTACTTTAATAAAAAACTTTTCTACTAAATAAACAACATGAACTCACCAAGCTCTCTTCAGTTTCTAGCATTTCAAAAACTTACAAAGAAAGACAATTTTAACGAGTTCAACGAATTACCAAAACATTTTAAAGAACAGTTGATACTTTCCTTAAATGATACAGAATTCAAAGAACTTGTAAAGTCTTTTGCAGAAAAAACGTCTAATGGAGTGTTTTACTATCGGCAAAAAACTAAAAAAGTAAGGGATTACATATTTAATATAATTACGAAAGATATTGAAAAGAAAGTAAAAAATAAACAAACAGAGAGTTTTATCGTTTTTTTTATGACATTTTTCCCATATTATACGTTCTTTCAAGATAATCAAGACTTAATTGATGAATTTCTTAGGAATTTTTGTGATTATCAAGATTTATCAACACAATTCATTAAAGAGCATTATAGAATTTTTCTTATAGAATATAGCCACATTTTTGTGTGAAACAAAAGGTATTACTGTAGATAATATTCCATGTGATTCCTATGAAGAAAGACACCAACTATGGTTATCAAAACAGTACTATGACGTGGGGAGGGACTGCAAGTTTTAGAGTTAAGACTTTATTCTACAAAGTTAATTGTTATAATTTCATTATCTTTTATAGTCTTCTTTCCAGTAACAATCAAGTGTAATTTTTCATTTTTGTTTAATTCTTTAATCTTTTTTTCATCCAAAACAGTCAAAAATCTGTTCGGCAAGTGTACTTTACAATCTTCCAACTCGGCAATTATTGTAAACCCGAATTTATCTTTCATTTTCTCCAAATTCAAGATTCTATGTTTCTTCCTTTCTTCCAATTCATTTAACTTCTTATACTCTTTGAATTTACATTCTCCAATATCATTTAACTCCTTCAAGAACTCCATTTAAATAGAGAAAATTCAAAGTCAAAAAGTGCAAAACCATTTCTCGGTCGACCTTTTCTCCTCCCTCTGTCTCTTTCTCTCTCCCTCTCTTTTTATGCCTATGACACGATCACTTCTGCCGTTTATAGGCTAGGATCTATATTCAGGCTAGAGAGAGAGAGAAGAGCGAGATACGGATAGAGAAATGGTTCCGGAATACGATCTGAATACTTCTGAACTTGGTGTTTCTCCGCTATGGCCACTCGCATTGAAACAGTTCAGAAGTAAACTTCCTAACCGACCAAACCGAATTCGCGGACATATATACTCAGCAACACAATACAACAGCCCATCGAGAAGTAAAAATTTAAGAAATTAATTTAAAATATAATTTGAAAATTACAAGTAACAAAATGTACGCATATTTAAAATAGGTAAAATTATCTAACATTTTGAAAAAGAAAATGTTATAATAGTAAACGGGAACACAATTTTTATTCTTAAAAGAAAATCTGCATTACCGACATTTTAGTTCCGAAAGATTGCGCTGTGTGTATCAATGACAGTCGAGGTGTGCTACTACAGACCGACCATCACGATAATCGCTTCGCCTGCGTCATATCCGTAGTGATATCACGCTGTGAGAGGCGCAATCGTTGGTTTACAAGCACCATTTAGTTAAATAAATTTTTCTATCTAAATGGAGCGCGATAAAATATCATGTCCGTTCTGCAAAATAGAAATTTTAAGAAAAAACTATGATCGCCATTATAATTCTAAAAGTCATGAAAAAAAACAAGCAAATTTACGATAATGAACTAAATTATTTAAGACAATGGGCTAGAGAAAATAAAATTGCCGATCACGAAAACATGTTTAATATTGAGAAATTACGTGAATTAAAGAGAAATTTCAAAGTTGAAAAGAAAAATCTCGACCTATTTAATGATGAAAAACTTCATTCAATAGCTGAAAAGTTGGCTATCGGTACTAACGATAAAACCAAGTCTGAAATGATCGAAGAAATTGATAAAACTCTTAAAGTAAAATCCGAAAATATCATTGATGTAGAAGTTTTATCCTCAATACACGGTCTTTTCAAGCAATACATTTTAACAAACTTGAACGACAATTCCATGTCAATTTACAAATATCTTTCAATTATGCGGTCAGAAATTAAAAGTTTAATCGAGAAATTTCAAGAAAATGTTAAAAATATGATGGGCTATCTCTCTTTGGAATGTGAATACGAACGAACTTTAGTGAATGGTGAACCGCAAACATGTCTAATGTATTTTACTATCAAAGCAGACGAAATCTTTGACGTAAACGACTTTATTACTAAGCAATTTAATAAATTAACACATCGAGAACAAACGAATAATCCAAATAAAGGTTCCGGATGGACATTTAAAAGTTGTAAACAACTAGTTTTGAGCCTTAACAAACACGAAATGATGAATGCAGGATCATACATCGATTTACCAAAGAATATCAAAGATAAAAAAGCTTGTATAAATATAAAAAATAGAGATGATTTTTGCTTTATTTACTCAATAAGATGTGCTGTTGAAAAACCAGAAAGAGACTGTGAACGTGTAAAGCAATACGAAAAATTTGTGAATGACGAAATATTTTCAGGTTTTGAGTATCCAATGTCTCTGAAAGATATACAAATATTTGAAAAACGAAGCTACAATTCCAAGTATAAGTATCCAACAATGTCTATCAATGTCTACAGTTTTGATGAAAATATTAACATTGTTCCGTTACAAATTTCTGAAAAATATGACGCTGAAACAAACATTGATTTATTGTATGTTAAACAAGATGATAAATCTCATTATGTTTTGATAACCGATTTAAATAAGCTTGTTTCTTCGCAGTTGTCTAAACATAAAGAAAGAAAATTTTTGTGTAGAAGATGTTTAAGCCATTTTTACAAATCTGGAGATTTAACAGATCATTTAGAAATTTGTAAAAATCATGAAGTTTGTAAGCCAATTATGCCATTTCCAGGTCAAACAACTAAATTTACTAATTATCAAAAGAAATTTAACCATCCGTACGTAATTTATATGGACTTTGAGAGCATATTAGAAAAAATTCCGACATGCAAGAACAATCCACAAAGATCGACTACAACCAAGATTCAGAGGCACATTCCTTATGGTTTTACTCTATATTTAGTGTCGAATGTGACCAATCACATGTACAAACCGATATGTTATCGTGCCAAAAATGAAGAAGATTTGAAAAACGTCCCGACAAAATTGTTTGAAGAACTCAATAAATTATCGAAATACATAGCGAAAAAAATATAATTCTAAGAACATGAAACCTATGAAATTGACAGAAGAAGAAGAAATTTCGTATCAAAATTCAAACGTTTGTCATATCTGTGAATGGTCTGCTTATGATGTTGGGTCAATTCAGTATGGTTTTACTCCTGATAGTTGGAAAGATAAGAGTTATAATAAAGTGAGAGATCATTGTCATTTAACCGGCAAGTTTCGAGGCGCAGCTCATGCATGTTGCAATCTAAATTTGAAAATTTCCTCAGAATATTCCCGTTTTCTGCCACAATATGTCAAATTACGATACTCATTTGTACATAAAAGAATTGGCTAAACAATATGGAAATGTTGATTTGATTGCAAACACCGATGAAAAATATATAAATTATTCTGTAAATTCTGGATATGGCTATGAATTCGAAGGTGATAAGCCAAGAAAATTCATCAAGTTTTCGTTTGTAGACACGTTCAGATTCATGGCCTCGTCTATAGAAAAGTTAGCTAAAAATCTAAAGAGAGAAGACTTCAAACATACAAATCATTTTATACAAGATGGACTGAATGAGATAATAGAAAGACAGCCAAATGACGACGACGAGATTTTTAAAATTCTATCTGGAAAAGGAATATTTCCCTATGAATTTATCGACAGTATTGAAAAACTTGATTACACAGAAGAATTGAGAATTCAAGATTTCTATTCACTTTTGACAGATGAGAGCATATCTGAGAAAGATTTTCAAACACTACTTAAATGTTTGGAACAAATTAAAAGAGAAAAATCTAGGAAATTACTCTGATCTCTATAACATTCAAGATGTTCTATTGCTCGCTGATATCTTTGAAAATTTTAGGAATATTTGTTTTGAATTGCTATAAACTCGATCCGGCACACTATCTAACAGCTCCCAGTCTCGCATGGGACGCAATGTTTAAAATTAACGAAGATAGAATTACAATTAATTAGTGATTATAATATGTATTTGATGATCGAAAAAGGTATTCGCGGAGGCATTTCTCAGTGTATTAAACGATATGTGAAAGCAAATAACAAATATTTAAAAGATTTTGATAAGACAAAGCCCGAAAACTATTTACTCTATCTCGATGCAAACAACCTTTATGGGTATGGTCTTATGCAAAAACTGCCGTTTAGTGATATCAAGTGGATGGATCCTAAAACGTATACAAAAGAAGAGTGGCAAGAAACAATTTTAGAACTCACTGGCGACGAAGATTATGGCTATATTCTCGAAGTCGATCTTGGATATCCAACAAATTTACACGAACATCACAAGGATTTACCTCTTGCTCCAGAACATTTTAAAAACAAACTTTGCACAACTCTACTGGATAAAACTGAATACGTTGTTCATTCGAGAAATTTGAAGTTCTATTTGGAACAAGGTATGATTTTGAAACATGTGAATAGAGTTATTGCATTCGATCAGAAGCCTTTTATGAAAGAATACATTGATTTTAACACAAACATGAGAACCAAAGCTACAAGCGACTTTGAAAAGGACTTTTATAAGCTGATGAACAACTCAGTTTTTTGGAAAAAGTATGGAAAATGTGCGAAATAGATGCGATATTAGACTAGGAAATGAAGAATTTTCAATGAAACAGGCCAAGAAAACGAACTTCAAAAGCTTCACTATCTTTGACGACAACTGTATAGCGAGTCACATGTACAAACAAAAGGTTAAATTTAACAAACCGATCTACATAGGATTTTCAGTTCTCAACCTCTCAAAATTGCTAATGTACGAGTTTTATTACAACAAATTAAAGAAGTTTGATCCAGATTTGAATCTGTGTTACATGGATACAGACAGTTATTTTCTAGAATTGAAACGAGATGCTTTTAAAATTATTAAAGAAAATATAGATGACTTTGATACAAGTGATTATCCAAAAGATCATGAATGTTTCACTACTAAAAATAAGAAGGTAATAGGGAAATTCAAAGATGAGTTAAATAGCGAAGTTTTAGAAGAATTTTGTGGTTTAAGGTCTAAGATGTACTCGTACAAATATCTAGATAAAAACCCAGTTAGGTGTAAAGGAATTAAGAGAAGCATTGTAAATAAAACAATAAATATCGAAAACTTGAAGAGATGTTTGTTCGAAGATAAAGAAGAATTTAGGGAGATGACAGTCATCAAAAGTTATAAACATGAGTTGTATACTGTTACCATAAACAAGCTGGCACTGAACGCTAAAGATGATAAGAGAATTGTCCTAGAAAATAAGATCGATACAGTACCGTATGGCTATAAAAATGAAGCAAAATCTGATATATTAGACGAATTAAATAAACTTGGAAACTTTGATATGTAAATGGAAGATGATTTAATTCACTGTCACAAGTGTAAAAAGAAAACGAAAAATATAGATTCAAAAATCGTTCAAACTCAAAATGGATTGTATAGAATTGCTGCAAAATGTTCAAAATGTAAGGCAAACAAGAGTAAGTTTATAAAGAATCCAAATCCAAAACCTGTTAAGCAAGAATTGAAGACTAAAGATGAGATAGAGATTGAAGCTCGAGAAATTCATGCACCAGTACGAAAAAAGTTTAAAAAGAGAAAAATTATAACATTAGGAATTGACGATTTATGGGCAGCAGATTTAGTTATAATGTCTAACTATTCAGATCAAAATGATTGATTTAAGTATATGTTAAATGTTATTGATACTTTCTCAAAATATGCTTGGTCAAGAGCTATCAAAAGAAAAAACGGCAAGGATATTTCAAAAGCTTTCGAAGATATAGTAAAAGATGCCATAAGGATCAATCACAAACCTCCTAACCTACTTCATACAGATAAGGGTTTAGAGTTTAAAAATAAAGAATTTAACGATGTTTTGAGGAAATACAACATTAAGATTTATCATACTGAAAACGAAGAGAAATCAAGTATTGTAGAGAGATATAACAGAACTCAAAATGAGAGAATGAAAGTAATTTTTGAGATTAATAAAAACTTTAAATGGATCGATATTCTTCAAAAAATAGTCACAAATTACAATGATACGGTTCACAGCACAATCAAAATGAAGCCCAAAGACGTAGATAAGGATGCAGAAAAGGAGTTATTAGAGACCGTTTTCAAGTATGTTCCACCTGAAATTCACACGAAAACTAAATTTAAAGTCAATGATCATGTAAGAATTGTTAGTAAAAAACAAACATTTTCGAACAAATATAAGAACAATTGGTCAAGAGAAATCTTTGTGATTTATCAAATTAATAACACAGATCCTGTAACTTATAGTATAAAAGATTTAAATAATGAAGAAATAACCGGAAAGTTTTATGAATATGAATTGAAGAAGTCAAAACTGTAATATAAATTTTCTATATATAAATGGCGCATCAAAAGAAATGTACAAAGTGCAAAGAATTTAAAGATTTAAATGAATTTTATAAAGATAAAAATAGGAAAGATGGAATGCATTATAATTGCAAAGATTGTGAAAGGGAATATCATAAAGAATTATATGATAAAATAGAAAAATTAACTTTGGAAGATAAAGAATGTCTTAAATGTAAAGAAACTAAAAAAATTTCAGAGTTTAATAGTGATCACTATAGTAGAGATAAGAAAGACTCATATTGTAAAGATTGTGTAAAGAAGAATCTTCATAGATTATATTATGAAGATACTTATTGTGAATGTGGAAGAATTATAAAATGGTTAAATAACTATGAAAAACATTTACAAACCAAATATCATAAGTTAAGAGTTTAACATTTTCATCGTGTAATAATTTTTTCTATATAAATGGAGTCTCAAAAGAAATGTACAAAGTGTCAAGAAGAGAATAGAAAAGACTGTTATTGTAAGGAATTATACGTTAAAATGAACAAATTAACTTTAGAAGAAAAAAATTGTTACTTTTGTAAAGAAATTAAAAATATTTCTGAATTTAATAACTGGCAGTATAGTAAAGATAGAAAAGATGCTTTTTGCAAAGATTGTGCTAAAAAAATTTTCAGCGAAAGTTATAAAAACGAAATGCCTTGTGAATATGAAAAAAAGATTTTACAATGGTTACCTAGTTATGCTAAACATTTACAAACAAAATATAATAAATCGAGAGTTTTTAGTAAAATTTAGAAACATTTTCATCGTGTAATTTAGATATTCTATAAATCAGTCGAGATTCTGCCATATTTGTAGTAAAATGATTTCCGTTGTATAAAATATTCAAAGATTCTTTCATTTGGTTATACAGATTGATAGAATTTGGTTCGTCATCAATGAACAAAATCTCTAATTCAGGATAATTTATTTTTAGATGTTTTAATCTTTTCGGTATTTCTCTCTTTTGAGCTCTGATAACGTAATAAGGATATTCCCACATGTGATTCTTCTTAATTAACACAAAAACATGGTGTGTTTTTTCTTATCAAAATCTTTACATACCATATCTCTCTTCATTAATTCCATTCGCAATTCTTGATTCTCTATTTTCAATGATTTCATTTCATCTTTAATTTGCAAGTGTTTAACTTCGTCCTCTAAATATTTAATCTTGTTTTCAAGTTTGTACTCACCAAATTTACGAATACTTGGCAAAACTTCTTTTGTAACCCACTTTTGAAAGGTTTTTGCTTCTAATTTATTAGATCTTAGTATTAAAGAATAAAATCCAGATTCATTAATGAAAATAGTGTCAGGATGAAGATTTTGAAAGGGTCTATGGCATAGACTCTTGTAATTTATATATTTAAAGGCTATTTTCTCGTCATTATCAATATTATTTATGATAGCTTGTCTAGTATTTTCATATTGTAAAATTTCTGCAACATCTTTAGCCTTAAACCAAATTTCATTATTTTCGTCAACAATCGTGCAAATGTCTTTATTATTGAATGTAAGTTGATTGTTGAGTAGGTCTACAAATGACTCCATTTAGATAGAAAATAAATTTAACTAGTAATTTTTATTTTGAGAATGAAGGCCAGATTCATTGATATAAACAGTGTCAGGATGAAGATTGTTAAAGGGCCATTCGAATAGCCCCTTGTTTTTTAAGTAAAAATATTGAATATTGTCATCATCAACTCATTTTTATTTCTTTTTTCAATCTTAAATATATTGTTGTTTTACTCTCATTATTTAATAAATTTTCCTCAGAGTCTTGTATAGTCAGAACGATTTTTTGAATTCTTTTAATATTTTTTCTAATTGGAATATAATCGATTTCATTTGGTTTTTCACTAATTTTTGATCCATAAGCAACATTTGGAAAAAAAGTGTACAAAATTTCAGATTCTTTGTGAAGATGTTCGGTATGATTTTCAAAACTATGTTCAACGAGATTACAATGTACTTCAATTACATCGAACGGTCTAAATTTTGGCGTTTTATTTCCTAAATATACCTGATTTGGCTCAATAGTTTCTTGAACAAACCCTAACAAATCTACAATAATTGCTGAAAACATTATTCTTACTGGTGATTTTATTTGAATTTTATTAGAGAGATAATTTTTTTGCATTTCAAACTTGTTTTCGTCAAAGTTTAAAGATTTATCTGATTGTTTGAATGTTTTCAGATAATTTTTAAGGGAATTTTTAATTTGATCGAAAGTATAATATCCTTTGTTTAAACCATAGTATTTTGTTATGTTCTTCTCACTAAATCCTATGCAATAAGGAGAACTTTCACTAATATTTATTACAAAATTGTCAGAATAAAAACCGCTTAAACCGATAAAATAATTTGATTCTTCCTCTAAGTGTATAGGATGTTCCAAGTTTAAAACTAATTTAGAGCTTTCTGAAGTCAACTTGAACAGCTTCATTTTCGCAAGCGTTGCTTCAAGATGAAAATCTTCTATTTAAATGGAGAAATTTTTAAAGCAAAAAGATCAGATAAAACTTCAAACGTTTGAAGAAAATAAGAAAGATCAACCAATCAGATTGTTAATTGTTGGTTCAAGTGGATGTGGAAAAACAACTTTATTATTGAATTTTATCTACAATAGGTTGATTCCTTATTCCAATTTGTATGTTTTTAGTAAATCTTTAGAACAAGACGCCTATAAAAAATTACAAGAAAGATTTGAAAATATTGAGAAAAACTTAAACAAAAAAATATCACATTTTTATAATGCTTCTGAGGACATAGTTCCGTTAAGCGAATGTAAACCCAATTCGTTAATCGTTTTTGATGATTGTATTTTAGAAAATCAAGACGTTATTAAGGAATATTTCGTAATGTCCCGTCACAAAAACATATCTTGTATCTATCTTTCCCAATGCTTTTCAAAGGTTGATAAACAAGTTATAAGAAATAACCTGAATATGTTGTGTATTTTTAAGCAAGATGATCACTATTCGAGAAAGATTTATAACAATTATGTGGGATCTGATATGAGTTTTAACCACTTTATTGAGTTATGTGATAAAATTTGGAAGGAAGACTACGGATTTTTAACTATTAATCTAACTTTGAAGCCTAAAAATGGTAAATATCTGAATAAATTTTCTAATATAAATGCTGCTCAGTGGTCTGACAAATCAACTTGATAAAATATTTGTTACAATTATTTTTATATTATCTTTAATTTTTATTTACATTATGAAAATAACAGAAAAACGGTAAATCTGTTCACGTTCCACGTTCACGTTCCACGTTCACGTTCATGTTTCACGTTCATGTTTCACGTTCGTGTTTACGTTTCACGTTCATGTTTTACGTTCGTGTTTACGTTTCACGTTCGTGTTTCACGTTCCACGTTCACGTTTTACGTTCCGTGTTCACGTTTTACGTTCCACGTTCACGTTTTTTACGTTCCACGTTCACGTTTTTACGTTCCACGTTTCAAAATTTTTCTAATTAAATGGTGAACGTAACTTCTGAAGAAGCGAAAAAAACTTGATCAAATCGAAAAGAAATTAATCAAAGAATTTAAAGAACAGATTCGAATTGATGAAAAAGAACAAGAACTTATTCAAAAAATCAATCAACCTGTAACTTCTGCAATAAAAAACGTTGAGGGCAAAATTGAAAATGTTTTAAGTGATAATCAAAATTTGATGAATTTGGTTCCAGTTGTACGACAATTTGCCGATATTTCGATACCAGAATCTGAGTTTGAATTGCCAAAATTACCATCTTCAACACCATTTAGACCTAGAATCATTGAAGACTCTACCATAGTTGAACCAATAAGTCCTGGAACAACGGATATAATAATTGGTGAAATTGGTAAAAAATTTCTTCCTAGAGCAAAGGATGATAAATTTGTTTTGTATTGGGACAGAAAAAAGAAAAGTTTTATGATTGGAAATTTGCCCGTGAATTTTGAGCATAATGATATCATTATTAATGAAAAAACATATGAAGGAACTCAAGGTTTATGGAGATTATTAACAGGCACTGATGTTCCAAAAGACGGTTTATATTCTGAAGAAGACTTGAAAAAGTATACTGAAATTTTATGGAAATCTGATTCAATTTACAAAAATAATGATCCATCAACTAAGAAACCAAAGTCAAGTAAAGGTAAAAAATATCTCAATTTGATTAAACCAATTTGGGAAAAATGAATCGAAGGATCAGGTGTGAGAAAATACAATGATAATAAGATTGAGTACAGATATATCGACGATTTGACAAAACTCGATGGAATTATTAATTATATTTATGCTCAAGAGAAGGCTGGAAACAACAATTTTTTGAACGAAAAGAAAGCGATTAAAGATTTTATTTCGAACAAACTTGATGAAATGATTGAAAAACCTGATGGAATTAAATATTTAAAACGAGTTTTGCCGGCAATAAGTTCATCTATGATTGAAGGTAGCGGACTTTTGAATGATTTTATCAACAATTTACCTTTTGAATTACACGTACCAACTTATCAGTATCTGGGGCCTGGCACAAAACTCGAAAAAAGACTAAAAAGAGGAGATCCTGGTATAAATAAATTAGATCAAGCTGCTATGGAACACGATATTTTTTATGCAAAACATAGAGACACAAATTCCAGACATATAGCAGATAAAGTTTTGCAAGATAAGGCAATGGATAGATTTTTATCAAAAGATGCTAGTTTAGGTGAAAGATTTGTTGCGCTTCCAACAGCTGGAGCAATGTTTTTGAAGAGAAAACTAGGAATGGGAATCGAAGAGAACTTGAAATTTTAACTATATAAATGGAGGTGAATGTAAATTTCAGCAAAAATCAGAAAGAAAAAATAAAATCCGCTTTTAAGAAGAAAATACCCGTTAGTATTCAATTTAAAATAGATCAACTAAAAAATGGCGAAGATAAGATATTTTTAACAAATAGACAATACAATAAACTCGAAAAACATAAGAAAAACAATAAAGGAACCAGAATAGAATTTTCTTATAATCAGTTGAAAGAACTTAAAAATGGTGGACTTTTGAAAGATTTATTAGATTTTGGAGAAAATATTCCAGTTGTTAAAAATGTTGTTCCTTATGTTCGTAAAGCTGCTCCAATCGTTAAAAAGGATGTGATTCCTATTGTTCGAAACATTTTAAATTGGTTAGATAAAGAGTTGGAAGATGTTACAGGATCTGGATTAAATGAAAAAACTTTGAATTACGTGAAATCAAACATTGAAACAAAAATTTAAACCTTTAACATTCGGGGAATTGGAAGAAATCTGCAAAAATATTAAACATTTTAGAGGAATCTTCATGAGAGATACATTACCTGAAAAAGTTAAGAAATTTGAATGTGGAATTGTGAATTTAGACTCGATTATGGGAAGTGGAACGCATTGGATTTGTTATTATAAAAATGATAAGAATGCATGTTATTTTGATTCGTATGGAAGAATTGAGGACAAACCACCTATAGAATTGATCAAATATTTGAAAAAATCAAGCGTCTACTACAATGATTCTCAGATTCAAGACTATAAAGATCCCCCAATTTGTGGTCATTTATGTGTTTTTGTTTTGAATGAACTGAGTACTGGTAAAGATTTTAAAGAAGTTGTTAACAAATTATTACTTAATAAATATGGATTCACAAAATATTTTTGACGTATTTGGAACACAAATTATTCAAAATGTAGATAATAGTTTCAATTTTGATAGTTTGAGAAATGAGTTTGATAACAAGTTAGAAAATTTATTACAAAACCTTCCAGATTCAGATATGTTTGCTGTCGAGATTGAAGATTTTAAAGCAGAATATGATAACAAACTTGCAAATTTCATGAGTTCAAATGAAGTTGCTGATAAAATAAAAACATTGGAAAAAGAAGTTGATGATGGTGTAAAAAAATTATTTACCAATTTAATGTCTCATATCGAAAAAGCTGATGAAATTACTGAAGCGATCAAAGTTGAAAAGAATTATGTTAGTTTGGCTAATAAGAAAAGAATTGTCGGTGTTCGACCTGGTATTGACAAACATGATGTTGTTGTTAAAGAACAAATTTTAAAACCTCTAAAATTATCAGAAAACATCGATATTGTTGATTTACATGATCCGAATGTTAAAAATGCCTTAGATTTTAAAGGAAAAAGAATTAGCGGTGTTAGTAAAGGAATTAATCCATTTGATGTTGTTGTAATGATTCAATTAGAAGATCCTATTAAAATGTTTAATGAACTAAAACAAAATTATGAGAATCATAAACAGCATGTTAAAGATTTTACAACAGAAGTCTATGACAAGTTAGAAGCCAGAAATAGAAGATCAGTAGACGATGTTGGTGAATTACTTGATAAAGTAAATAAACTAGAAGAAAACTTTAATACATATAAAAATGATGTTAATGTATTAGTTGGTGAAGTAATTAACAAAATTCTGGAAGATTTTGATACACATTTCAATGAGAAAGTAAACTTTTTTAAAAATTTTAGTACACGTTTCAATGAGAACGTAACACATAATAATGAATTACTTAAAAGAATAGATGATCAATACTCTTTATATCTCGATAAAGTAAATAAACTAGAAGAAAACTTTAATAAATTTAAAGAAGATGTCGATAAAACTTTTGAAAACATCGACAACAGATTTAATGGAGTAGGTGGTTACGATGACTAATTTTCCTTATATAAATGGCGCTCATATATTGTGTGAGATGTAAAGAAAAAACTGCAACAAATGATATAAAATACTATGCAAACATCAATGGAGTTAAGAGAATATCTGGAAAATGTGCTGAATGTAACACTAAAAAGAGCCAATTTATAAAAACTTGATTTTGAAATTTTTTCTTAATAAATAGAGATGGCGGGACATTACAGTGCTTTCGATCTTTTTATAATGCAACACGAAAGAGATTTGAAAAAAGAACATTGGGATGACATTTCTCAAAAATATGAATTATCCGAAGATATGATGAGATTATACGTAAACAAATTGAATTGGTATAACATTGCTAAATATCAAACTTTATCATCAGAGTTCATTCAAGAAAATATACATTATCAATTAAAAGATCATATGTCTGTTCTTTGTCTCTATCAACACTTGAGTATAAAGTTTTTGGATGAAAATAAAGATACAGTAGATTGGAACAATATTATAGATAGCGGTTACTATCCTGTGCAGATTTTATTGAAATATGTGACCGAGATCGCAAAATTTAAGGAAGAGAATCCTGAATATGACGAAGTAGATCATTAAAAATGACTCTAATCTTTTTAATTATTTTACTAAAATTTATATCTTTTCTTATAAAAACGTACATTAGATCGATGAAAAAAATGATACATGATGTTTAAAATTTCTAAATTTTCTCTTATTAAATGGCGGACTACAGAAAATATGCTAGTGATATTGAAAGGGCGGAGTTTAAAAATTTCTATCCAATTAGTAAACAACATTTGAATGAACCGAATAAAAGAACTGAGTTTAATATTGATTTTGGAGATAACTTTTGCTCGTCTAACTTCCAGTTTTATATTTCTGGAACTTTAACAAAACAAGATGGTCAAGCATATCTTGGAACTGATAATGTTAGATTAATCGATAATTTTATACCGTTTTTATTTTCTAAGATTGAAGTAAGAAAACACAATAAATTGATAGAAGAATTTGAAAACTGTGGCCAATTAAGCACAATTAAAGGAACTATTTCGTATTCAAAAAGTGATGTTATTTCTCAAACTTCTAATGGCTTTGAATCAGATTTTAAATTTGGTGTTTTTGAAGCAGCTGGAAATTTATCTCATTTTGGATTAGGATTTTTTGAAAATGTTACTATTCCGATCTATAAAGGAGGATTTTATCTAAGTTTTATAAGAGCAGAAGACGATGATGTGATTCTGAAGACTGCAACTGGAAATGTTATGCCTGTTGATGGAAAAATAACAATTACAGATTTTTTTATTAGAGTTCCAATGATTGATTATAAAACCACGAGTAAAATTAGGTTGATTGATGAAATTACAAAAAGTCAAAACATTATGTTTAATTTTCTAGATTGGCAATGTATTGAACAAAAAGGTATTTCCGGAACAACTTATTCGTTCGATATCACAAATATTTATAGAAATATCTTCAATCCCAAGTTCGTTATCATAGGTTTTCAAACAGATAGACAGAATAATCAAGAAAAAAATCCTTCAAAGTTTGATAGTTTGGATGTAAAAAATATCAGAGTAAAATTGAACGGTTCTTATTATCCAGATGAATTACAAAATTTAAACATTTCCGGAGGTCTTTTCATAATCATGTATCAGATGTATCAAGATTTTAAGAAAGTTTACTGTAATAATAAGGAAATGTATTACAATCCTAAAGAATTTTTAGCGAATAGACCTATTTATGTCATTGATACAACAAAGAGTTTGACAAATATTTCTGGTTCAAAGAACGATATAATTATCAATATGGATTTTCAAAAAGCTGTTACAAACGCGATTTGTTATGTTTGTTGTTGTCTCTGAGAAATTTTTAGCCTATGATGTGATTAAGAACGGTATTAGAGAAATTCAGTAGTTAATGATGTTCATATTATTCTCTTTCATTCCTTCTAATATTTCAAAAATATACTCTTTCGCCACTGAAAAATCCCGATTTCTCCCGTAATAATCTTTATAATCGTACACATAATATCCTAAATAGTTGTACAATAGAATGAAATTATTTCTATTTATCTCTGTTGTAGAAATGTAAACACAAACATTTGCGCTGAAAAATTTATATCTCGGCAGACTTAGTTCCATAATCTCCATTTATAAAAAAAATCTTTTTGTTTAAATGGAAGAGTATAATGCCAACTGTTACAAGTGTTATAATAGAGGAGAAATTATTGATAAAAAATATTTATTTTGTAGAGATTGTAATTTAATTTTGTACGAAAGACCTAAACCTAAGAAATTTCGAAATAAACTAACACATTTGAATAATCTGCTTACAAAATTGCAATACGGAGACAAGAAGCAAACAAAATTTGTTACGGAATTTAGAAAACAGAATAAAAATTTTTACTTATCTCTTGGAACCATTGACAAAATTATTTTCCTTTTCAAAGAATACATTAGGTTTGTAGGTATCGATACACACGTTTATTATGAAAAGATATTACCTGTATTTTTCATTATCTGGATGTTGAATTTGTCTACGATTTTAAGCCAGAAATCCTCGATGATTTTATAGTACATTTGGAGAAAGTAAATGAAGAACCTCGTGAAAAGAATGCGGTTTTACTCATATTCTCCCCGACTTCTCGAGTGATTGTTAGCAAATTTCATTTTTTCCGTCTTTAAATTTTTTCTATTTAAATGGAGTTCTTGAAAGAGTTAAATGATATTGGAGAATGTAAGTTTAAAGAGTATAAGAAGTTAAATGAATTGGAAGAAAGGAAGAAACATAGAATCTTGAATTTGGAGAAAATGAAAGATAAATTCGGGTTTACAATAATTGCCGAGTTGGAAGATTGTAAAGTACACTTGCCGAACAGATTTTTGACTGTTTTGGATGAGAAAAAGATTAAAGAATTAAACAAAAATGAAAAATTACACTTGATTGTTACTGGAAAGAAGACTATTAAAGATAAAGAAATTATAACAATTAACTTTGTAGAATAAAGTCTTAACTCTAAAACTTGCAGTCCCTCCCCACGTCATAGTACTGTTTTGATAACCATAGTTGGTGTCTTTCTTCATAGGAATCACATGGAATATTATCTACAGTAATACCTTTTGTTTCACACAAAATGTGGCTATATTCTATAAGAAAAATTCTATAATGCTCTTTAATGAATTGTGTTGATAAATCTTGATACTCACAAAAATTCCTAAGAAATTCATCAATTAAGTCTTGATTATCTTGAAAGAACGTATAATATGGGAAAAATGTCATAAAAAAACGATGAAAACTCTCTGTTTGTTTATTTTTTACTTTCTTTTCAATATCTTTCGTAATTATATTAAATATGTAATCCCTTACTTTTTTAGTTTTTTGCCGATAGTAAAACACTCCATTAGACGTTTTTTCTGCAAAAGACTTTACAAGTTCTTTGAATTCTGTATCATTTAAGGAAAGTATCAACTGTTCTTTAAAATGTTTTGGTAATTCGTTGAACTCGTTAAAATTGTCTTTCTTTGTAAGTTTTTGAAATGCTAGAAACTGAAGAGAGCTTGGTGAGTTCATGTTGTTTATTTAGTAGAAAAGTTTTTTATTAAAGTACAGTATGTTTTTAGTAAAAATGTTTTAAATTGATTAAATTTTATTAAGATTTAGAAGATTTTTCCTTTATTCGTAGCAGATTTGACAACATTTTACAAAGCACAGCTTAAGAAAGTAGAAGCAAACAGCTGTAGCTTTGGTTAATTTTTCATTCCACAGAGTAGATAGTAATGTACCGATCGCTTTTGGAGACGAACGACTGTAGATTCGGTTAATTTTTCATTGAGATTTGCTGTGTTATTTCTCAGCTTCCTTTATGGTACATTGAACAGTATTTTACATTGCTTTTCGGTCGGCTCCGAAAGTGCGCCAGGAACCCCATATTACTATCTACTCTTGTGCATATATTATTGGATGATCTGTTTTGTTATTAAATACATAGGTCTTCATACTCCTTTGATATAAAAGTAGTATAGCAGTTTTACACATAGACATTGGTTTAAACTGTGTATGACTCGTATTAAATATAAAAGGTGGACTACTTTATGCACATTAGCACAGTAAATATAGTAAATATATCTTGGTTTTAAAAAAGACATTGATTGGGAGATTATTTGGTAAGAGAACATTGTCAGTCCATTTGGGGTTGCTGAATGTACGATAACTGTAATTTAAACGTGCCCTAATCCAATAAACAACTCCGAGCATTGTTCCAATGTTTGGGACATGGTCTCTTTTCAAAGTAACAAACTTTTCTTCGTTTTCTCGTAACTTTGTTAATTATTAAACAATTTCAATACAACACAGAGTTTTAATTGAATCAGATATTTTATTAAAATGAACTAAGAAACATGTGTCTATTGTCTTATTTAAAGTCTGTCTGTTTAATTAAGGTTTATAGAAAATACTTTATCATGGATCACATAACATAATCAGTTATAACATAATCACTTACTATATATACTATGGAACGAGTATGGAAAATGAAAGAGAATAGATGTTTTAGACTTTTCTAAACTGAATTTTAAATGACTGTCCAAAATAATAAATTTTGCTTGGAAGGAATAAAAATGCCTGTAATACAATTTTCTAGTAAACAATTTTGATAACAAAAAAGTGTAAGATGATTAAGCCCTATAAGCAAATATTTTTAAAGGTAAATTATTAATAATTACGTAAATGATCATAATGTGAATAAAATAAACTTAGAAGAGTGAGCTGGAGGTTAAGTCGCGTGAGAATTGAAATAAATATAAAATTTGAAATGAACGGGATATGATTTAGTATATTGGGTACAAAGATAATACATTTCCAATCATTAAGGAGATCACCAAAACATTTATCTCAACATTAGGAGGCTAGGCTTATATGGTGATGTGCTTATCCAGCCACAGGAGCCGTTGATGTTCCAAACTTCACTTGAGATTTCTGATAAGAGCTGGAGGCTACAGTTCATCTTCATCTATTATTCTCGTCTTAAAAAAAATATTAAAATGCTTTTATTATATAAGGTAAAATAAAATATTCTTATCTTACCACCTTTAATATAACTCACGTGACATTTCTTTGGTAAAGAAAGGACGTTATACTGGGGGTAATAATAATTTTTATGCCTAAAGTTTCGATTTAAAAACAATGTTATAAATGTACCTTATAGTGATGATAACGAATGAGAATAATAGACTAATGATAAATCCTTGTAAATTATAATATTTTTACGATTATCAGAAATGTATTGCTAAGATAATTTTTGTAGAGTATGGGAGTAAACTGTATAATTACATTTAATTTCTATGTAAACTGTATAAGTTTCATTGCCATATTTAAAACTAATCAATATTAATTGTACCTTATATAAGACTAAAATCATACCCATTTTAATAGAAAAAGCATTTAATTATTTATAACCGCTTAAGCGTGAGAAAAGCCACACAGATGGCTGAAAATATTTTCCTTAGATATTTCTGTCAGTTACTAACTTTAGTAAGGTGGGAAAGAGTTGCTTCAATAAAATTTTCAAGTTCAACTCCATTTCACCTTCCATGAAGAGGTGTAATTGAGATGAAAAATTGAGTGCACAATGATGTTTCATACACGATCCCAACAGAGATATTTACACATGACGTAGTTGTGTAGTTTGATTTAATACGAATAGTAAGATCATACGGAACGTTAAATGAAACTGAGCTCAACTTTGTAACGTGTATTATGTCGTTATTGCTGGACGTATTATCTTTGCTATTTTTTCATAAAATCTCACCGAACTCTATTGACCTAATTAATTTTTAACTTTAGGACGGTATTTTAAAAACCAGTTGCGTACATTTTGCAACGAAATTGGGTAAAGATATTGAGCTAGTAGTTTACTACGTATTATTTAATAAATTATATAAATGAACTTAAATGCTCGTATATGTTGTAACTATATAATGCAATAGCTATAAGATAATTCAAAATATTATACAATTACCAAACTGATGTTTTGGCTACAAAACTGATCAGCTACGAATGATATCTATTTATAACAAATTATAAATAAAGAGGCTCCCTATTAGAAACATCCAAAGACATTGACAGATATCTTAATTATCACTTCGGCTACAGTAAGCCACTGTGATCTATCGGAATCTCGGAAATATATATATATATATATATATATATATATATATATATATATATATATATATATATATATATATATATATATATTTATATATATAATATTATATATATATATATATATATATATATATTATAAATAAGGTGGCTTCCCGTTACAGACATCCATTAATATTTAGGAATTTTCCAAATATCACATTAACTGAGACTGAATTTTATTGCTGCCTGTAGTAAAATGTACACTTTTATTTTTAATTACAATACAAAATATGTTTTATTACATGAATATATTATTCTTCCTTATATACTTTATGAATACCAGCTTCACTTTACTAGAAGGAATAAGGATTACAATAACAGAAGATAAGTACGTTTTAGTTCCCACATCCCATATAGTAACAGCCGAGTGGTCGGGAATGTAGTGCCTTTGATAGGATGTTGATGTTCACTAGCTAATGTTAGTCTGAATGTGTTATTGATGTTGCAGTTATAGCTTACATCAACATTAGTGAACCTTATGCTTGAACATTATTTATGTATCTCTTTCCAGACATTGTTTCAACCGAATGTATTGTGTACTTACACAACTTTAATTGATATATACTGCTCAATTTTACATGTCTTATATTAAGTACCAGGGACTAAAATTAAAAATGATTATTTTTCAAATCAATTTTATTTTTAGAGTAACTTATTAACCTCGTTAATTTTCCCAGATTTTTCCTTTTTTAATAAAATAATAACTTATTTTTCGTTCTTATTACAAAATTACTACGATGAAGTTATATGGTAAATACATTTATAAAGTATTATACTTTACTACTACTTCAACTGTATTCTAAAATTTATATACTTCTTAAAAACCACTTCTAACACATTTGTATTTTGAAAGAAATAGGAGTTTTGTCTCAATCTTATATCTTAAAACATATCTTATAAATTTACGCTCCAACATACAACTGCAATAATTTTAAAAGCCGATATCATTTACGATTTATAATGGAAGTATAAATACAAAAATAGAAATAAATCCATATTAAGGAACATAGAGCGACCCTACAGAACATAACGAAAGAATTAACCACAAGCAACGCTGAGCGCTCGTAGTCTTTCAAGCCGGCCCGACCGTTAGCGTTGGCTCGGATGTCATCTTAAAGCCGTTCTTAGTGAGGGCTCCTTTGCCCCAACTGCCTTGTAAAATAGAACATACTTTAACATTTCTCTTAAATCATGTTTTTGAACATTTTCCTTATTACAAAATTCACACATGTGCCATCTCTTGACATGATATAAAAGTTATTCCATATACTCTGAGTACAGTGAAGCTATCGATCACTGCTCACCACACTTTGAGAAAACTGGAACCGCCGCGTATTCCGGAACTTCAAACGGATCAAAGGCTTTATTTCACAAGTGTCTCAGTTGAACTGAAGCTTGCTCTGTGACTTTTTAAATTACCTCTTTGAGGTTAAAATGTAAATAGAACCATCTCTTACAGCCGAAATTTAAGCTGAGTACATTAGTCAGCCTCAAATAAATATAATTTATTTTGCTAGTTTACTGCTCAATGGAATCCATATTAAACCAAATTGCTTTGTTTCAAAATAATATTTTTATTATAAGAGTAAAAATAATCAAGAATCTCAACTAATATGTTATTTTTTGACTTAGTGTAACCATTTTCTTGTTCGGAATGAACTGTTTACATTAAATTCATACAAATATATAAACATTTTTACACCCCAGATGATGAGATTTATATAATTTTCTGAATGATATATACTTAATCTACAGTAATACAGTAACCATCAGCCACAAACTGTACATTGGGAGTCCAGAACGACATATAAATTTTGTTTGCATCCCTAGGCCAAAAAGCATATAATTTGCAACGCAAATAAGTAGCATCTGAATACAAAAAAATCGATATTAAACATTAAAATATTGGTATTATGTATACTATTATTGTTTCATGAATCTTTAAATAAAAAATAGTACATTTTTGGTACTGAACACGTGAGTATATACTGTGTGACACTTTGAACTAGAGTTTAAATCTGTGTACAATGGGATTTATTCAGATACTTCTTAGAATAACACAAGCATGATAACCGGAACAAAAAAGGCGTATAAGCAGAAAAAAGCTGTATAGTTATTAGTTTTTAAAGGATATCCAACTTTTATTATGTAAATACTATTTCAAAGCATTTCTATTTGTAATAAAAAAAGAAAAAATAATAAAACACAAGAATGATAACCGGAACAAAAAAGGCGCATGAGCAGAAAAAGCTGTATAGTTATTAGTTTTAAAGGATATCCAACTTTTATTATGTAAATACTATTTCAAAGCATTTCTATTTGTAATAAAAAAAGAAAAAATAATAAAACACAAGCATGATAACCGGAACAAAAAAGGCGTATAAGCAGAAAAAAGCTGTATAGTTATTAGTTTTAAAGGATATCCAACTTTTATTATGTAAATACTATTTCAAAGCATTTCTATTTGTAATAAAAAAAAGAAAAAAATAATAAGAACGGCAATGAGCCCTTGTCCAAATTGATGTTTTTGCCAAGGAAACTAAATATATTTTTTTTTCTGGAGCAGAGAAAGTTACTAAACTAAAAGTGAGGCTGTAAAATATGTTTCTATTTACATTTGAAACTCAAAGTAGTAATTCTCAACGTCTCCAAGCAAGCCTAATTTGAACCGAAAGAATTCGCCATAAAAACCTTCCGATCCGTTTGAAGTTGCTTGTGCTTCCGGAATAAACGGCGGTTACAGTTTCCAGCAAAGAAACGTGAGCAGTGAACTACAAATTCACCAGCCTTTCTGGTTTTAGGATGGTTTTTTTGATTTCAGGGCACATTCCGTCACGCTGAGTAATCTAATCCTTATTAGTTTAATTGATAAATAACAATATTGCCTAATAGACAAAATTTATTTCGATAGAACATAGATTTACAAAATATTTAAAATGGTAAAGAATTTTCATTATTGCACAATATTTCTAATATAAATCGTTTATAAGCACAAAAACCATTGATTCAGCACTGACAGTATATCCTATACTACTCTTTACCTTAGACTCAGGGCATTTTACCAATAACTGCTATATATATATATACAGGGTGATTCATGAAGTTCTCCCCCCACTTTTACAGCACATTGTACTAGTAAAAATAATGAAAAAATGTTATAGAAACATAGGTCCGAAAACGCTTCGTTAGCGAGTTACAGCTAGCGAAACATTTCGCCTGAATTCCTAGGTAAAGAGTAAAATAAAGCCATACTGAACTTTTGGAAAGGTTAATTAAGTAAGAAATATCGTGGATTCTTATGTATTTCTACCTGATAAAGCTAATAAAATAGGTTTCAGAACTGTACCTGTAGTAGTTTTTGAGGGATTCAGGGTTAAATGCAAAAAATTGGGGCATGAAACAATGTTTTTTTAAGTTTGATGTACAATAACTTTGTTAAATTGTTAATAAATACATAAAATCAACAAACATTAATTGTTGAGAATTTAATTCTTAGAAAATTGTTATAATCGAAGTCTAAAATAAAACAGAAATAAGTACCAAAAAAATCGATTTTATTCAGTATAATACATTACTAGCTGTAAAGAAATACAGTACGGTATTTAGTTAAAATAAAACAAAAACAAAATGTTTGTTCCTTCATGATGAGATAAATTGATAAAACAAGATTGACTGTTAAATAAATTTGTTTGTAAATAAAAATATCATGTTTTATTACGTTGAATTTTTTTTAATACAAATTTACATCAAATGTTCGAAAATAAATGAAGCAAACATTTTCCCATTATTGTTTACTAATCATCGAAATGCAGTTTTTTGTTTTATTAATTTCTAAGTTGGTAACGCACGAATAACAGCTGATCAACAATGGTATTCTGTACTGTTACGTTATAACTGTGTATTAGTGGTGTTTTTCAAGCTACAGCAGGAGATCGGGTTCTGTGAATCGTGTTATTAAATGCAATTTTTCTGTGAGTTATAATTCGATTGTTTATTCAGCGAAAAAATGCCTTACTTATTTACATCAGAGGAATAAGCTGATATGGTTTTTATTTTGGGTTACTGTAATGGTAATGCTAGAGCTGCTGTAGAAGAATATGAACTACGTTACCGTAATAGGAGGATTCCAGATACCAAAACAATTTCAGGAACTTTTCGTACTCTTCGGGAAACAGGATCACTACCAAGTACTAGAACCAATTATGAACGAGCTGTCCAACTTGATGATGATATTGTTATTAATGCTGTTCATCGCAGTCCAGGTGTAAGTACACGACGTATTTCTAGGTGGATAGGAGTTTCGCAGTCAACGGTGTGGAGGTCACTTAATCGAAACAAATTTTATTCGTTTCATATACAAAAGGTTCAACATCTACAGCTAGGGTATGGTCCGCTTCGCTTGGAGTTTTGCAACTTTTTAAATATTAATAATCAACTCTACAAGCGTATTTTGTTTACGGATGAGGCACAATCACTCGGGATGGTGTCAATAAGTTGCACAATGAACACTCTTGGGCAGAAGAAAATCCACATGAGGTAGTGGAACAGAAATTTCAACACCGATTTAGCGTCAATGTCTGGTGTGGCCTTTTGCACAATCGGCTGATTGGACCTTTCATATTACCTGGACGCCTAAATGCTGAGTTCTATGTGCATTTCCTTCAAGAAGAGTTGTCGCAGCTGTTAGAGAATGTTCCTTTACATCTCAGACAAAATTTGTACTTCCAGCATGACGGAGCACCTCCCCACTTTTCACGTTCCGTTTCTGCTTACTTAAATCATCAATTTCCTGGACACTGGATTGGTCGTGGAGGGCCTCACCCTTGGCCACCAAGATCACCAGATCTATCTCCATTGGATTATTGCATCTGGGGATGGATGAAAGACATTGTATACAATACAAAAGTGAATTCTCATGATGAATTAATTGCCGGTATTATGGATTCGGCTGTGCAGATACAGGGAAGTCCTGAAAAATTAAGAAACGCAACAAAAGCAATACACAAACGTGCTGCAAAATGTATTGATAATGATGGCCTCATTTTCGAACATCTATTATAAAAAGGTGCGTACGGTTGGCCCAACCTGATTAATTTTGCTTAAAACTAGTAATGTATTATACTGAATAAAATCGATTTTTTGGTACTTATTTCTGTTTTAATTTAGACTTTGATTATATCAATTTTCTCAAAATTAAATTCTCTACAATTAATGTTTGTTGATTTTATGTATTTATTACCAATTTAACAAAGTTATTGTACATCAAACTTAAAAAAACATTGTTTCATGCCCCAATTTTTTGCATTTAACCCTGAATCCCTCACAAACTACTACAGGTACAGTTCTGAAACCTATTTTATTAGCTTTATCAGGTAGAAATACATAAGAATCCACGATATTTCTTACTTAATTAACCTTTCCAAAAGTTCAGTATGGCTTTATTTTTCTCTTTACCCAGGAATTCAGGCGAAATGTTTCGCTAGCTGTAACTCGCTAACGAAGCGTTTTCGGACCTATGTTTATATAACATTTTTTCATTACTAGTACAATGTGCTGTAGAAGTGGGGGGTGATTCATGAAGTATATATATATATTATGACTGTTTCGTAGTTACACATAGTTATACATCACTATCAATGTATAGTGAAAAGTATTATCAATGATAATGTTAAAATGTCGACTAAAACTTAAGGTACCATAATCAAAATAAAGTTTTTCTACATAGAGATGAGCTCCAAGACTAGAGATTAGTCAATTGTCGAAATATTTTGCGGTCGGTTGTAGCCTTTTAAGTAGTAGTTTCAGCAAAATCCTGAAACAGTTATTTATAAACAACAGTTATATAAATTAAATTGCAGACTACTTTTGTTGCAAAGGTAATTATTATTTTAGTGTCTTTTAACGTAGATTTAAATAGACTTGTATAAGGCGTCCGATTGTGTCAACCTTGATATTCTGGTCGGGAAGCTTAAGTGCTACGGGGATGTGGCCTTGGGATAGTGTATATCCTATCTTTATTATCGGAAGCAGTGCGTGATATTGAATTCTGAGACGACAAGTGGGTTCCGGGAAGTAACTACTGGTGTGCCACAAGGCTCGATACTTAATCCCCCTCCTCTTTTTAATCTATTGCATTGATCTGCTGATGTTTTCAATAACACAAAAATGGTGCTCTTCACTGATGACACATAAGTAATTTCCTAAGATAAACAAAATCAATAATACTGATCTGTGACAATAGTATAAATAAAAAATAATGATATAAGTTAACATATATCACATTTTTGCATTAAAAACAAAACTATATTTCAGGTTATTCGACCAACAACACATAGTACAGCAATTACCATCAAACGCTACATAGATCGGTGGTCCAAGTTATAACAAAGCAGGAAGTAAAATAAACTAGAGGACAAAGTGAAAGTTTCTGGCAAAGGAACAATGAATTCTGAGACCGTTATCGCAGTTTTTTCCATTACATTTTATTTACTCTCAAAACTTATTTGTACTGTGTATTACAAAGATGTTTACCCTGAGAAACGAAAGTTGAAGCTATATTCCAGTGAAAGAATATACGACGTACAAGTTAGGATTATGCCACACTACATTTCATATACAGGGGTTTAATTCTTGAAGACAGATAGAAAATATTTGTATATCCTCCTGGAGACATAAACAAATATTCCAGCCTCCTGATTGATATCAATGAATATTAAATAGTTGGAATTACATAGGTTTATATGGACTATTGATTGATAGCTATGAGTACTAAATGGGAGGAATTCCATGGAATGATATTGACTACTGATCGATAGCAATAAATACTATATAGAGGATATTCCATGGAATGATATGGACTACTGATTGATAGCTATAAATACTATCTCGTAGAGGATATTCCATGGAATGATATGGACTACTGATTGATAGCAATAAATACTATATAGAGGATATTCCATGGAATGATATGGACTACTGATTGATAGCAATGATTACTAAACATAAAGAATCCAAGGAGTAATATGGACGATCATTAAACTCGATTTTGCCCATAAGGAGATGAAGCTTCGTACAAAATTTGAAGTCTATAGATCAGCTCATTATAGAAATATCGTGTGGCCAGGAACTGAATGAATCAATCATTCTGAATAATAGCCTACTATAATGCTCAACCAATAGTAACCCAAGCTAGTTTTGTGTACAAAATTAGTCCGCCTATCCAAGTGGACTAATTTTGCTACAACGTATTATTTTAATCTATATAGACGTAATTACAGACCATGGATCTTATGAAAAAAGATTAGAGGCTATGATATGGTATCTGTTTCAATTGAAACAATCGAAATATCTGCATTTAATTCCCGTTTAAATACTTCGTCTGTATGAAGCATATGTTTTGTATATTTTCAAGAAACGGAATAAAACTTGGAAAACATTATGTAAGTCTCTTTTGTGGGTTTCCATTGCCCCTCTACTTGAGGGCATTATGAAATATTTAGTATGCAGATCAAACTGTTTTCTTGTTGTTGGTCTATATTAACAACAATGAACAAGGATTAGATGTATACTGAAATAATACCTACCTTATTGGCATTTAAAAAAAACATTAATCTTATATATGAATATGGAGAGACTAGATTTCGAAATAAACTAGTTGGTGAACTAAATATAAATGCTGAAAGTAAACTGAACTGCTTGCCTCCGAGCAGAATATACCTACTGGAACTTTTGATATCAGTTTCAAGTACCTTATTGGATTTCTCTTTATTGGAAATCAAAGCTCTGAAACTTTGGAAAAGGTATTTCTATTAAAGTTGTAGTTATATGAAGTTTAGTTGTTGGAATTCCTTAAGTGGATACTGCGTCTAATATTCAATAACAAGTCCTATCAATGCTTTTACCTTATACATTGTGTGATTGATTGAAACAGATTTTAAATAAGCTGCTACAAATTTGCTCCAAGATTTTTCCTATGAGTGACCTACAATATTGTTATATATCTATATTAACAACAAAAAGTATATTACAACTAAAAACAGCACACGTTATAAATATTATAAGAACTAAGCATTGCGTTTTAAATAGACAAATTTTTTTGGTGTGTCCTAATTTGGTTTAGTTTGTATCTATACATTAAATACGTTTAGTGCACATTTTCGGTTTTGTTAGTTTTTCATGGCTTGTGTACCAAGAGTACTCCAAAATTATTCATAGAGTACTCATCGTTCTCATTACCCATTATATTAGGTAATCGGTTTGCATTAAACAGCACATACTTGGTACAGTGTGCATAGACGATATATTGTACTCAACCGAATACACATTATTTTAATCATCTATAGACCGTAAAGAATACATTACTATGGAATAATTACTAGCTAATTACGATTAAAAGCTTAATTGCAATTTTTATTATTGACCTGATAAGAATTACAGCAAAATATTAAGGAGTTTATTATTGTGTTAATAACTTTTGTAAGTCTGTCGAGGTAAAATTGAACACGAGTAACGTCATGGGAATGCGACAAGGTGTTAAAACACATTTCTTTTTTAATTATATAGTTTTTTTTTTATGAAATACGTATTTAATGTTACTTTACTACATTTTCCAAATGTTTTTATATAAATTATATTTTGTATTGTTTATTTTCACACATTGTTACATCAAGTATACTTTATAGTTATTACCTAAATATACTCAAGAGGGAAAATGGGTTCTTTAAATAAAGTTTTCTATATTTCTCGAGGCGAAGGCACAATTATTCACCAAACTTTAGGCCTAAAACAAGGCTGTATTTACATTCTAATCCCTTAATGTATAATTTAATAATTTCAGGCACCTTCATGAAAGTAATAATGTCAAGTTACTTTATAGCTTTAAAATTGTCTAACACCTAAAATTACTACTTGGCATGGTACATTGTAATTGTAATACTGATGTGAAAGTATTTGTATTTAGGTTAGGATACTGTAGGTTTCTTCAGCTTAATAAGCACATAGTTCTGTTTCTTTATATGTGGGCCTAAAATCCGTAGTTTAATATACGAGGCTTATGTTATATGAATACTATAATCATCTGTCTTGCCAATTTAAATTAGACTGGAATTTCTTGCATGTTTATGTGTCGTTCTTAAATACATAAAGGTTTGTTAAGAAAAATTATAATATTTTAAGAAAAAACATTTAAAAGTATCTCAATATAGGAGACTCTAGGAGCTATTGGAAAAAATTAAATATTAGTAACTCTTAAGGAAGCAATAATTTCCAATATGGTGCTTGATGATTTTTATTTTTGTAATTGCCAGATGATGATGAAACATTCTAATTTCGAATGGACTTGTCTAAAAAAACCCGTAATGGAAAGTATTGTTTCATTAAAAGTTAGTAATATCTTTTTAAAACAGTTAATATATGTCTCACTAACAAGAATGTAAATCACTTTATAGTACAATTAGCTAACTTTTACTGCTTTTACAGTATTTTTTTATAACTAAAATAGTATTTATACAAAATTAGTTTTATATTAGTCAAATAATAATATTATTTCAGTAATTTGTAATATTTATCACTATATAAAGACGTTTATATTTGAAACATAAACGTCTGAATGCTTTAAACCAAACAAAATAGTAACAGCTCACATAATATTCAACTTAAGAACACAAAAGTGAATATTGTCACAGTGAAAGTAAAACGGCGATATTACGAAAGATCTTGTTGAAGAGTGGCACTTGTTAACTGAATAAGCTGCTTTGGAACAATTTATTTAAGAGAAAAATCTCCCAATTTCTTATTTCCAAAGAAATAGTACTCCTAAATAAGGTTTTTAGTTACTTTTTAATGCATGTTACAGCAACTATAAGGTTTATACGTTGCATATTTGTAGAAGATTAATGTTTGAGAAGAAGTTTTTATACATTTTCGTTTGGCATATATAACTGTTTGTAAACCAATATAATCGATGGAGGTGTCATCTCTGACTGGTTTATACCTTCCAGATGGGTACAAAAATACCCATGGGTAACCTAAATCTGGGATTTCCAGGAGCGTCACACCACTAACTGCAAATTTCGAGGTTATGGGGTGCAAGAGTAGTTTGATAGGTCTAGTATACTGCGGGAGATGACTATTGGAGTTGGTGGGGTTTCATAAAAGTCAAAGGTTATACGTAGCCTAAACATAAAGGGCGTGTCATCCCCTGCCTGCTTTGACTGCAGAGACTGATCAGAGCAGGCTTCTCTTTCTTCCGAAGAGATATGACATGGGAATAACACCCTAAATTTTTCCTCATGGCTCTTGACAGGAGACAGCGGCTGGAACCTTAACATTCCAGAATATCCTGTTATTCCGGAAGCAGCGGAAAGGTTGTTTCAGCGCAACTAAGTGCGTTTCCTCAGCGTCTTGTCCTAAGCGACGAAAACCAACACGTCATACTTACAGATAAAGTGCTTTGCTTTTATTTTTATTTGAAAATTAACTTTTTTTTATTATTGATCCGAGAAAATTTCACAACATTATATTCAACTATCACTCGAAACATTTTAAATATCACATTTAGCACCATGTGTATAAAAATAGACCTTGAAAACTATTATTTATGGACTATACGTATAACCTTTAACGCTGGGAAAAGGCAACACAAATTGTTACCGTCGGAAGTCAAGTGCGTTTTGAGATGAAGATTTTTTATTAATACATCACTATGGCTTTTTTGTATTCCAGCTATCAGAATTGGTAATGAATACTTCATAATCAAGTAAATAGATACGGGTGGTCCAGTCTGCTTCAAGTAAGTACAATTTTACTATATGCGCCATATGTATCATTTTAGGATTGAACCTTTATTATGTATCATTAGTGTATTGCACTCTGTAGGGTTTTAGAGTTTTTTTTTCAGTATATATTTAAAACATTTGGAAATATTAATGAAATGAAATGAAATACAAATAATGAACTATATAATTCAAATACTAATACATCTTTTCTGCTAGTCACATTCTCATGAAGTTACTCATATACAAACTTACCGAAACATTAAAAAAAAACTATAAACACAACAATAAACTACCCCATATTTTACTTACAATTCTTATTCATTTCTATCAGGTTAATAATTGAAACGTTGAACTGTTTTAAGTAGTAAACAACATTCTTGGTATAACTGTAAATATAATAACTGAAGTAGTTTTCAATAGATTTGTACCGTAGAGAGACTATACTTTGGCTAACCTTCGCTTATATACAGTAGTTAAATATTTGTATATTATACGAGTAAAAACGAATAAAATTCCTCTATGAATGAGCTGTGCTAAAACTTTTAACTACTGTGATCATTAAAAGTTATATTGCACACAGTTTGGTATTATCCATCCACGACTCTGATATCGATATAGAACCTGTCGAGTGGACAGTATATTATACTACCACATCCTCCTTTTCCTGTACTATTTGCCTCAATAAATACACAGTAATATATTGTATACTTTGTACTTTATATGGTTTGTTTTAAATTTATTTTTGACGATGGAACGATTTTGAAGGAAACAGGATTTTTCCTGACATTTGCCATCGTTCAGTGAAAAAAATCACTGATCGCTGATTGTTTCTTGTTGTTTCACTGATCTATGGCAAATGTCCATAAAAATCCTATTCTCTTCACTTTATATTGCTTATTATTATGAATTAAGAAAAATAATCATTAACATATTTGATAAAATAAGTATTTGACCGGTCACTGATGTACACCACTAATGTTCACAAAATACTTCGTTATATACTTTATAGGTATAGCTATGATGCCGTATAAACCAAATATTTGAATACTCCAAGTGCAGTTCCAATTTCTTTGTTTGAAGGTTATTTTTTATGCTTTTATAGAGTTAGTGAAGTTGACAAACAACATTGTGGTTGTGATTCCTGACCTAGGCGTGCCACAGCGCTTTGGTAAGATTTGTTTATTTTAACCTGGTTTGTAATTATGTATTAGTTTAATTCTTTACCTGAAGAAGAGATCAGATTGCAGATATCGAAACTTAGTGTTACTGATTTCTTGTTTCACTGAACAATGGCAAATGTCCGGAAAAATCCTGTTTCCTTCCAATTTAAAACACATGTATTATTGGACTAAAACATCAAAATTTATTTGTAGGTACCGCCTTACAAAAATGCTCCTCTTAAGTTTTACTATGACGTATAGTCTGACTGATACACAGTTTCTGACCTTTTAGCCAAATATTACAAAGTTCTTCCTTTGACTAATATAAACTAATGCAGCAATTTTCAAATCGCTAGTTTCTAGTTAACAATACTATTGAACAGATGCATAGAAAAAAAGGTCAGTTAACCAATTTTAAAAAGGTACAGTGTATATTGAACAAAGCATTACCATTTATTAGGTACACTACTAAGGTTGTCATTATTCCAGAAACAAGAATTGTTACAAATCCTCTAGATTCTGTAAAAATATATGTAGGTTCCAATCTAAATAAGGTAAAATTTTCTTAGTGAGGATTGAGGGAAATCTGAGTCCATGTGTTTATGTATAAGAAAAATTGAAAACACATATTGTACAAAAAGATATTTAAATAAAAGTTACTCTAGAATAAGTAAACGTAATTTTTTTAAATAAGAATGTATAATTTAAACATAATTTTGGTTTTGCACCTACCTTGTGTGGGAACTGTTGCACAGAAATAACAGTTACTGGTGATTAGTAAAACGCATTCCCTCGTTGAATTTGTGACCTGAAACTCTGCTCATTAACCATTAATAAAAAATTCTGAAGATACGTTTTACGTCTAAAACCAAAAGCATATTTAGCGTTGGCAAATTTTAAAATCTTAATCATTATCGTTATAATATGCTAAATATAAACAAGGAGAACTTAAAAAATTAAAGCTGTTCGCTAAAGTTTCCAAACAACAAATTTTCATTTTGTCTCTTCTTTTATTTACATAAAACACGTTCTTTCAGGGAGAGACAAATGTTACTCTTTACTCTTTTATATCTCACAATAATGAGACCTAACATGTTATTTGGAGAAATTATGTTATATCACTTTATTGCATTTTATTTCAAATTTTTTGAAGCTTATGCTTTAAATATTATAAATCCAAACAGATTTTCTGTCTGTAATATTTTTAATATGTTTAATGCATTATTCGTTTAAATATATATAGCAAAAATGTTAGCCCCCATAAGCAAAGGGGTCTCTACATACTAGGTTTCTGAATCGCTCACAAAATACAGTATAATAAAAAAACTATACAAGCGCGCACGCACACTACTATTTTAATATAGTAATTTTTAGATGGTATTTTAGTAATTACACAGTGTGTAAATTAACTGGACTAACCCAAGTCCCTTTAACCGCGTGATGTGAGGTGACTGGCCGTGCTGAGGAAATGCAAGGGTCAGCACTCGTCAGCACGAGTCGGCAGTCGAGTTGAGGGCTCGGAGGTAGGCGGAGGGATTGGCAATGTAGAGTGTGGGAAGTAAGTCTATTTTGGTGGAGTGAGATGTGAACACACCAGTACACATATAGTAGTTTGGGTGCGCCTACGAGTGTTTTAGTGCATTTTGAATATAGATTGGACTCAAACAAAGGAGAAACGTGAGTAATTATTTCAAGACCCTTCTCAACCACTATTCTAAATTTCCCTACGAGCTAGGGTGGTGGCAGCAAAACGCTATCCCTTTTATTAACCATGAGCCTCTCTGGCTAATATCGGAGGGCTTACAGTGGTGACCAGCGGTGGGATACGATAATTAAACCAGCAAATTATTTCAAAATGATTTCAAAACTTTAAAAGAACTCTAAAAGAAATAAAGAAGTGTACCACGTGGTTGAGAAAATTATTAGAACATTTCAGTTTACACTCCATTATCCAAATAACTACTATTCTAAATTCATTTACAAATTAATTGCAATGTTATATTTCTAAATTTCGAGTAAATTCAACTTATATGAACGAAGATGGACTTGGATTAGTTCTGTGTGCTTATTACACCATGTGCAACGCCATTACACTATGAAGCGGAAGTTGGACGCCATCATCATACGTCATCATAGAACATAGAAAGGAACAAGGAGGGCATACGTCACCGGACATCCAGTGATCCAGACCGGAACTACCAACTGCCGACCACTGTCTACGCAGATGTTGTCATCTCCGTCAACGCAGTCACGATCATCCACAGCCTTCGAGATGGTAGCCCTGTCACTATTTGGTGAGCAGTGGGAACTTTGTTAAATTAAATTAAATTAAATCATTGGCGAAACCTAAGATTAGACTACGTATTATTAGTAAATAGTTGGTTAAATAATATGGTTCAAAATGCTTTGGAAATAAATGGTGAATGCAGCATTGAGGCCAGGCTTTAAGCATTAAACTTCTTTATTGACAAACAGATTCAGAATTATCTAAATAAGAGAAATTAAAAGGATAACATCCTAGTATTTTATTTTGCCAAAGCCTCCATGTCAGGTCGTCACCTCCAGGGCATTCAGTCCATCATGTTTTCAGCGTAAATATAAGCAGAATAACGTGTTGATTAAAATCAATTGCTTGGAAATAGGGATATGCCAATGATTCTATATTAGCTTACTGTTCAATTTGATTGATAATTCATTAATATCTGTATACAAAAAGAAACCCGTAGAAATTTTAATATAAGTGTAAAAGAGTATAATAGCAATAATTGTTGGAAGTAACTTGTTGCTGACTTATAAAAAGGGTAAATTTCGAATTATACTGAAAACAAAGTGATATCAGTTAATGTGATTAACTATTAGAGTATATAAGTAATAGCACATAGTATATCATATAACAAATACGATTATTTAATATTATTGCAGCTGTATTGAGTCACATTACAGTATTGATATACTTGTATATCGAAGCATTGTTAGACTATTGATCCATTGATAACTCAATACTACCGATTAGTGATTGGTATCATTTGGAAATCGAAAAACTTTATTGTTTGATTGATCCATTATCGAAAATTGAAAAAAAAAAAGGGGAAAAGTTATTTTACTGAAAAATAGGGAAACTAGTTTATTCACATTGTTGCTGTCAATGTCTTTTAGGGATTTCATTTAGAGCGTTTAAGTTTAACTATTGAATATCACTGATAACCTAGAGAATTGTATAGCTACTGTATTCCAAAGAGGAAAACCAAATTTTTTTAAATTATTAACGATGGGCACTGTACACCTAGAAGGGAAGACCGTTGAGGTCCAAGACGCCTTTGATGCCATATCGAATAAAGTGAGGTCGCTTCAAGTAACACTAGATGAAACGTTAGCCAACGCTTCTACCTCCGCGGTGAACAAAACTGAAACATCTCCGTACCCGATGGACATGACCCTTGCAGACAGCAAGCCGTCATTTGAGCTTGTCTCAAGTATAGCCCATTACGATGGAGAGAAAGCAGATCTAGTCGCCCCCTTCTTTGACAACATCGAAGGAATTGGAGAGCTCAGCAATTGGAGTGAAGCTCAAAAACTTCAAGTTTTAAAACTTAAACTAACAGGCAGTGCTCTACAGTTTGCAAAGTCAGACGAAAAATGTAAAAACTCAACAACTTTAGAAGAAATAAAAGCTGCTTTTATGGAAAGATTCGGCGATAGCCTACCAGATCATTACTACTTCGAGCAATTGGCTAGCATACGACAAAACAGAGGAGAAACTATTGAGCAGTTCGCTGACCGAGTAAAAAGGGTCAGTGATAAAACTCTAAGAGTTACAAACAACGCTGAAGCAAACCAAATTCTGAGAGAAGAGGCCGATAGAAGAGCCATGGATGCCTTTGTAAGAGGATTAAATGGTGAAATAGGACGGCAGACCAGGATCAAGTTCCCTAAAACATTCAGAGAAGCTGTAACCACGGCGATAGCTCTAAACAACTTAGAGAAAAGACCATCCGAATTTGAGGAGAAGACAAGGCGAGTTTTTTGGAACGATCACCGATACTACGTGTTACACTTGTGGGAAACCAGGCCATAAAGCCAGAGAATGCCAATCCAGGCGAGTAGATATTGTATGTTATACATGTAAGAAGAAAGGTCACAAAGAGAGGGATTGTAGAAGTAAAAGTGAAACAACTACCTATTATTGTGAAAATTGCCGAAAAACCTGGACACACAGCAAACAATTGTTGGGGTATGAGAAATACAGCATTAGGAAGAGGCGCAGCTAGAGGAGGAACCTTCAGGAGCAGAGGGTATCAGCATGGAGGACGTGGATCAGCTTCGAACACGTTAAACCACAACGAGGGACCCAGGCACGCCGCTGGGAACCTCAGAAATCATTAAATCTGAACCACACGGGACTCAGACAGGCGAAGTTGAATTTCAAAGCTGTTGCCACTTTGACACAAGAAAAATGTGAGTGAATTAATTGTACAAGGGTGCATAGGAGGAGTGAACGGTCTCATTGTAATCGATACAGGAGCACAAGTATCACTGATCGATAGGACAATGGCTCAGAACAAGCTAACTCCAACTGAAATCCAAATACGAGGTATCACTGGTGCTGTTATGAACGTTTACGGCACTGTAACAGAGACCTTGCAACTGGAGTTACTTGATTTAAAATGTGACTTCGTAGCAACAGATCTCCCTGAAGATTATATTTGCTATCCTAGGATACGATGTTTTGAAACGAAAAAAAGGCTGTGATTGACCTTGAGAATAAGTCTCTGAGTATTGGAAACAAGATAGCATGCAGTTTCCATGAAAGAGAATCCCCTGTAACTCGAAGCAGGAGAAGTGGCATTGGCATTGTTCAATGTTCCCACGAAACAAGTTCAACAAACCTTAATCCACCAAAACAAATCCTGAAGGAAGAAATACCTGACATTTTAGCGTATAGTCGCACAAACATCAACGTGCCTGCCCGTTCAGAAATGCTTATTCAAGTAAAATTAAGCAAAAACAAAAAGGATCAAATGGAACAAATGGAAGGAAAAACAGTAATTACAGAACCAGCGTTAGTAAAAGTTCATGGCATCAATGTCGCTAGAAGCCTTTCAAAAGTGAATAAAGGAATGTGTTGGACCAAAATCATAAATATCACCTCTGAAAATTTAGTGATATACAAGAATACGCTGCTCTGCAAAATAGAAGAGCCACACAGTGAAGCAAATAAAGGAGCATGGAAACGAGTAAATCTAACACAAAATAGGACAGAGGAATTCAATGGAAAACTTGAAGAAAAATTAAAGCACCTCCCAACTGAAGACCAAAATAAATTAAAAAATGTTCTCCAACGCTACAAGCGTCTATTTAGCTTAGGAGGAATAGAGAATTTGGGGTGTACTTCTTTAGTTACTCACAAAATCAACACGAGCCAACATCCTCCGATCAATAAGAAACCTTACAGAGTGCCACACAATCACAGAGAGGTACTCTACAAAATTTGATACAAGAACAATTGGATAAAGGTGTAATTGTACCCAGTACTTCCCCATGGTCAGCACCGGTAATCATTGTCCCCAAGAAAGCAGGCTCTGATGGTACCATCAGTTATCGTCTATGTGTAGACTATCGGGAACTCAATAAAATTACAGTTCCGGAAATATATCCCCTTCCAGATATACATGAAACTTTAGACATGTTAGGAGGCAGTCAGTACTTCTCGGCACTGGATCTGAATTCAGGTTTCTATCAGGTAAAAATGCACCCTGAAAGTCAAGAGAAGACGGCCTTCAGTACTCCTGATGGTCATTATGAATATACACGCATGCCAATGGGATTGATCAATTCTCCTTCTGTATTTCAACGATTGGTTGATACTACTCTCACAGGTCTGAAAGGAAAAGCATGTTTGCCCTACATGGATGATATCCTAATCTTCAGTTCGAGTATTGATCAGCACGCTAAAGATCTTAGTGAAGTTCTAGAGAGATTTCAAGAGGTAAATTTGAGTATCCAGTTGAAGAAATGCCAAATAGCAAAGTCTGAAATTAACTTCCTAGGCCATGTTGTATCGAGAGATGGAATCAAACCATGTCAGAATAAGATTGAAGCTGTCAAAAATTTTCCAAGACCCAAGAATGAAAAGGAACTTCGTGGATTTATAGGACTATGTAGTTACTATAGGAGGCATGTACCGAAATTTGCCGACATCGCTAAACCTCTGACAAAATTAACCAAAAAAGACCAAAAGTTTGAGTGGAACGAAGAAGCGGAAACATCATTTGAAAAATTGAAGACCATCCTTGTAACTGAACCTTTATTAGTGTATCCAAATTTCTCCAAGGAATTCGTCTTAAGCACTGATGCAAGTAATGTTGCACTTGGCGCAGTATTAGGACAAGTGATTAATGGAATAGAACACCCTATCGCCTATGCGTCAAGACAGTTAAACTCTGCTGAGCAGAATTATACAGTAACAGAAAAAGAACTTTTAGCAGTTGTATGGGCAGTAAAGTATTTCCGATGCTACCTGTACGGACGATCATTCTCCTTGTATACTGATCACAGCGCAATCAGATGGCTGCTGTCGCTAAAAGATCCTTCGAGTAGACTCACTAGATGGGGCACTGAAAATTGGCTGAATATGACTACAAGGTATTCCATAAACCAGGGATAAAAAATCAAAACGCTGATTGTCTGAGCAGAATTGTGTGCAAGAATACTGTGGAAAGTCTACCTATATTGGATGTGGACAGCATTAAAGAAAATCAATGTAAGGATGAAGAGTGCCAGAGATTGAAAAAATACCCTCAGTTCAAAACAAGTCCACAAGGAGTCATCTATATAAAGAGGCAGGACAGACAACTGATAGTCGTTCCAAGACGGTTAAGAGAGAAGGTTATTCGTTTACACCATGATATCCCGACAGCAGGTCATGGAGGTATCAAGAAGACGATGTTAAGAATCCAAGAAAAGTTTTATTGGCCGAAAATGAAATTAGATGTTGTCTCCTTTATCAGAGCATGTGATCCATGCAATAAAAGAATGGATTACGGAAAAACTAAAGCACCTTTAGGTAAATTTCAAGAAAGTACAGAATTTGGATACCGGATTTCGTGTGACATTGTTGGCCCATTACCCCTAACAAGCTCCAAAAACAAATACATACTGACAGTTATAGATCATTTTACAAGGTACGGAGAGTTTATTGCATTGCCAGACCAAACTGCAGAAACAATAGCCCGAGCACTTGTGCAGAGAGTCATTACGAAGATGGGAGTACCCTGTGAATTAATTACTGATCAAGGCTCAAATTTCACATCCGAAATAATGAAAAGCATGTGTGCTCTACTAAGAATAAAGAAACTTCAAACCACCGCATATCATCCCATGAGCAATGGTAGAACAGAAAGAGTTCATAGATCCATACCCAAGATGCTAAGTCATTATGTCAACCGAAATCAAACAGACTGGGACGAGCTCCTACCAATGGTAAATATGGCTTATAACTCTCAAGTGCATGATTCAACAGGATTTTCTCCTTTTGAGCTAGTCTTTGGAAGAGAGATGAAGACTCCCTTAGAAGATGATCTATTGATCACAGAAGAAGATGATGGTTACCCTGATTATGTCGAAGATCTTAAGATGAAGTTGAATGCCGTAAGGAATTTGTCTCAAACAATGCCAAGACCATGCAAGAACCCAGCAAAAGAGACAATACGACAAGAATTCTAAGCTAAATAAAATTTGAAGAGGGCCAACGAGTATACCTTCACGTGCCCAAGTGAAAAAAGGAAGAGTGAAGAAGTTGTCTAGACCATGGAAAGGTCCATACACAATTGTCAAGGTTATATCAGATTTGAATGTCGTACTCCGAATTAAAAGGAAGAATGTAACTGTACATGTGAATCGAGTAAAACCTGTCACCGAGTTTAAGTTGCAAGAACAAGGAAGTAGCCAAAATGATCCAAAAGCTGCTCAGGTAGCAGAAGAAGAAGAACAGGAAGAAATCATTGAAGAGACCGAAGACCATGAAGAGGCATTCAATAGAGTAGCCGGACAAAATGAAGAACAAGACAGGAGAGAACCAAGCCCAGGAACCGCAGAAGAGCGACCAGGCCCTTTTAGATCCATAAGAGATAGAAGAAAACCGTGTAGATTCAAAGACTATGAAGTTTATTAAATAATAGGAATGTATATACATATTGTTATGACAGTGAACGTGTATTGCATCGTTTATTTAGTAGTTAAAAGTAAACGCAATGTATTGAATAATTATGTATTGTTTGTTATTTGAGGATGTTATATGATACACTAAAATATTCCTCGTTAGTATGTTATGCTTCTTGTCTGATGTGTAAGTAAAAGATGTTTTAGAGTACCACGTACAAAGTAGAATGCAATAGTTACTCCGAATTGAATGGGTTGTATGCGTGAGTATGAATGTTGTATGACTGTGAAACGAATGTTGATGAATGGGTATGCAAGGTGTGTGAATGAAAGCCAAATTAAAGGATCCAAACAATTCAAATGTGTGATTGAGTACACTATAAGGAAAGAAGTTATATCTACGCAGGTTAAGATAAGAAACATAAGATCAAGCTGTACGTAATAAAATAAATTCGAATAAGTCAGGATATTCATGAAGTAAACAATTATTAGGATCTAAATGATGATTTCAGGAATACTTGTACTCTTTGTCGAGACAGGAATGGCAGAGAATGAAATGACACAGGGAATCGTTTTCAAGAAACTTCATGACACAATTATTTCCGAGGATGAATGGAAGATTGTATTAGATTTTAATATGATAGAAATAAGAGACGAACTTGAGTCACTTAAGACATTGTGCACAGACTTAGTTTATTATACGAATACTAGTGTAAATGTGTGGGATGAGGACTTTGCTTTCGAATATAGTAGAATTAAGACCGGGATAGACCAGTATGAATCCGATGTAAGTGACTTATTTAGACTTCTACCTACAGAACGCTCCAAGCGAGGACTAGTTGATGCAGGAGGATATGCATTGAAATGGTTGTTTGGTGTGCCCACTAGCGAAGATATGGAACAAGTTAATAGTAAAGTTGAAGAGATAAAAAAGATTAGCGGATCACTGTTGAGTTCTAGAGAAAACCAAATCACCTTAATGAAAGACATGAATGAAAAGATGGTAACAAATACTAAAGCCATATCAGAGATAATGACTAAACTTACTCATTCAAATAGCATGTTAATCACTTCACTCCAAGGATTCGAACAAGAAAACATTATGCTACATCGTTCATTAACAAAACATTTAAAATCTGTCAGTCTAGCACGTCATTTAGGTCAAACCATAGATGAAGCAAAGTTAAGAATTGTTGAGTTTAGGCAAGCTTTAGAATTAGTAAACACAGGTAGAATAAGCAGCAAATTACTACCACCCCATGAGTTTGTAAACATATTGCTTGACATAGGAAAAGTCATACCTCGTCATTTGAAACTAATTATACCAGTTAATGAAGAGGACGTGTTTATGTATTACACCCTTTTGCACTGCTCATGCTTTAGCCACCAAGACAGGAATTAGATTGATCGTAACTGTACCTTTAAGTTCGCAAGACAGACGTCTTGAACTTTATAAAGTAGAAGTTATTCCATTGTACCAAACAAACCTTCAACATTGGTTAAAATGGAATGTACAAGTTGATTATTTGTTGATCTCCAAAGAGAGACAGTATTATGCACCTATCGATTTTAACACACTAAGTCAGTGTAGACTAAGTCATTTTTATTTGTGTCCTAACTCTATAAATGTATTGCATCATAGCGTTAATGATTGTATATTCGCTCTATTCATGGGATCTAACCTAGTCACAGAAAAATGTTCACGAACCTTAACCATAAATGTAACTTCACCTGTATGGATCCAAAACGGCAATGATTGGATCTATAGCCTAAAGGAACCATATAAAGGTCATACTTAATTGTATGAGGAGTTCTGATGGAGAAAACTCAGTTATCTCTCCACCACATCTAGGTTATTTAGAATTAACTTTAAACAAGTCTGGAATATTAAAACAGGCTTCAAGTTGCGCTATCTTTGGTAAATATAATAAGTTATTCTCGAGGACTCAAGGAAATATAAAAATATAAATTTGACATTAACCATTTGCACATCCCAAAGATTAATCTGTTGCTATCTCACGAAGAAAATCTAATCTTTAAAAACAGTAGCTTGTTATTTGAAACAATGCAAAAAGTCAAGGACAATCTTAAAGATAATCACATAGAACTAGACCTTAACAAGCTTTTAAATGATACACATGTTTTGTACCCTAGTATCAAAGAAAGTATAGAAACCCCACTGAACTATTTCTACATTATCATAGTTTCAATGTTTATTTTGTTCATTTTGAATAGTGTACTTTGCGTAGTTTTGTTTTGTCACAGGAAAATGCCAACCTGTGCGAGGATGTCCTCAGTTGCTGAGCGGCAAGCCCCAACCATTCGAGTAGAACATGGAACTCCGCTCGCAGAAATTATTCAGGAGTCTTCCTTTGTTCAATTCAATACACCAAGCCCGCCTTGAAGTACGGTATTGTGAAATTCATTGTAGTGCTGAACCAGTCAGGTCAGTGTTGCAAAGACTATATTTGTTATAAATATGTGGGGACTCGCCAAGCTCAAGAAATGTAATGTAGTTAGGAGGACATATATCTTAAGTGATTGTCAATGTCAAGTAGAATTAAATTGTAGATTATAAGAACTTACGCAGCCTAAAATACTATTTTGTCCTTTTAAGTTGTGAAAAAATGATGTAATGTAAAATGTTATCCTATACATTTTTTTTTTGAAGTATTGTAAATGTTTGTTATATTCTGAGAATCTAAGATGTATCACCATGAAAATTCTGTATGATCCATCTTTCCTGAAAGGGAGAGTGATGTAGCGCGCACGCACACTACTATTTTAATATAGTAATTTTTAGATGGTATTTTAGTAATTACACAGTGTGTAAATTAACTGGACTAACCCAAGTCCCTTTAACCGCGTGATGTGAGGTGACTGGCCGTGCTGAGGAAATGCAAGGGTCAGCACTCGTCAGCACGAGTCGGCAGTCGAGTTGAGGGCTCGGAGGTAGGCGGAGGGATTGGCAATGTAGAGTGTGGGAAGTAAGTCTATTTTGGTGGAGTGAGATGTGAACACACCAGTACACATATAGTAGTTTGGGTGCGCCTACGAGTGTTTTAGTGCATTTTGAATATAGATTGGACTCAAACAAAGGAGAAACGTGAGTAATTATTTCAAGACCCTTCTCAACCACTATTCTAAATTTCCCTACGAGCTAGGGTGGTGGCAGCAAAACGCTATCCCTTTTATTAACCATGAGCCTCTCTGGCTAATATCGGAGGGCTAACACTGTACATGTTTGGTCAGAAGTAGCCATATTACTTTGAAACGTAATCACATAAAAACACCTTGGTTCGTGCTGATATGTATCATTTTATACTGCAGCTAAATTAATTTATGCATTCATATTCTATAGCTAGAGCTTTCAATGAAATATGGAAGAGCCATATGAGTGTCCATTTTAGCCCTGCCATTTGTAGTATGTCATAAAGCAATGTATTTACAGGAGAACTTTAGTTTTTTTATATTAATATTTTAATGATTGAATATTGAATTTTTTCTAAGTTTTCATCGAGACGAAAACGTTAAAATGTCTTATGGAACACTCTGTATTTTCTTGTAAAGTTGGGATAATTCATAATAAAACAAGATCGTCTACTAAATAAACTCCTACAAGATAAATTTGTATTCCACATGCACTATTTTAATGTTGCCAATACTCAAATTAACAAACATAAAGTCTAGTAAACTCCAAGAAAATGTCATAACAATTAAAAATACATCTGTATTCTATATTTCTGTGTAAAATTTTTAGCAATTATTTATATAACTCTATAAATTAAACTATTTGGCTGCTTTTTACCCTCGGTATATTATTCAAAGACATGTAAATACCATAAAGGTAAATAATAACGATATAATAAAAATAAACTAAAGTAACAAAGCAGCCGTGTCCTAAATTGTTAGATACAACATCATAACCTTTCAAACAAAATCTGTCATTTTTGTAAAAAGTCTCTGTATTGCTTAGTAGTTACAGTATTAATGCAGAAAAACATTTAATCATAAGGAATACGCTTTTAACACTTCACTTATCGTAATACTCTACTGTGTAATTTTTATCGATACTAATATTTTAAGAATATTTTATAAAATAGTTAAAAAAATGTGGGGTGTGCCTGTTGGAAGTTTTTTTAGTCAGAACGAGAAGTTAAGGAAACTTCTCACTGCACTTGATCCCAAAAGGATGTTTGAACTGCTTCCGAAATGGCAGGATATTGGGGAGAAATAAGGTTCGGAAATGTAAAGACTACTCCTTTCGAGATCTTATATCATTCATAAATCTAAGATAATAAAGTTTGCGGCCACTTTACCTCTGACGTGCCACCTTGAAAGAAGAAAGAAGGGCTTACCTTTGTACCAGCCACTTCAAGTAAAATCTTTTCATTCCGAAAATCACTCTCCATTAAATTAGCCTACAAAACAACACAACATCGTAAAGTTTTAGCAGTTTTCTAGAAATAACACAGCTATTATAGAAAGGATTGATTCAATGAGAATGTTGAGCTTAGCCCATTTCATCTTGCGCTTACTCCAGAGTCTGAAATCTACCAATTGGAATCTGAAGTTCATTCAAATCTGAAGAGATCCATCAAGGTAGGCACTAGGTAAATTAGCATAGATAGAGGAAACTAAACAGATCTCTTTGGTATCTAGGTGCCAATAATTTCAAAACGGTGCAACACGAAATCAACTATGAATTTATCGTGTTACCAAGAGAATATTTTGAAATCTTCGTTGACTGGTTAGGTTGGTGGTCAACAATCGGTTAGCCCACATCTCCGCACGCTGGTAAAACTGGAGTGTTCAGGAATACCTAAGTAACGGCCAGCACTAGCTACTATTGCCAAGGTACTCTGTGGTTTAGGTCTTGCTCTTCAGACGAACTTGGTTTCCATATTCCAGAAGTCTAGTCTATTTTAGTATTAGATTTCAGGTCCTGCACTAAGTAGAAGACGAAATGGAGCTAAACTCTATATTCACATTTGCAGTTCTTTGCCGAACACAATTATTTGACAACTTTACTTTTACTCTACTTATTGTGCTTTACTTCCCTAGTTATGGTTGGATGTTACCCTACTCATTGATGTAACAGTAAACTCAGTAAGTTATTTTCCATTTATTAGAAAGTGTATAAATTAGAATCACAGTAGGGTTTATCCCATTTAGCACATATTATAAACATTTGAAACTATAAAAACATTCTACGTAATGGTTAGTTATACGATTTGATACGTGTGTCCACAATAATAATGACAAAATAAAATCGATTAATTATAAATACTCAGTAGTGTATTGCATTCTTACTTTTATCTGATTCGTTTTGATAAGTTTATTCCTAATATTTGCAATATTTATACAGATAAGTTAATACATATGCATTAAGGTATTTAATAATTATTTTTAACGCTTTATATATTTATTTTTAATTTGCTTGCACCATATGTTGAAATTTAAAAGTTTTGTGTATTTATAAATAAATATATATATATATATATATATAATTATATTTTTTATTGTTCATATATATATCAGTACTTTTAAATTTGAATATATGATGCTAGAAAATTGAAAATATTGAAGCGTGATAAAATGTTTTGAGGTGGAAGCAAGAAACTTCTGCAGTGAAACCAATATCTAAGATCATGTTTGGATGTGGAATAAAGGACGTTTCTTTAGGCTTATCCTTTGTCGTGCAAGTTTACTTTTCAAACATAAACATTACAACCAAGCTGATATCCATAGAAGCGATTCTTTTAATCCTTTATGCATATTGAAACTAACGTTGTACAGTTACGAACGGCGAAAATAACATTTGTAAGTAACTGATCCAGTTCAACAATTAATGATATTATTTGTAGAATAAACTGTTTTATAGTGAATAACAATTAAACATGATTTCTTACGTAATTGAAAGAAGTATAGAATGGTCGTCTTTTGATCTCAAATATTGTTCCAATACCCTTGATATAAAGTGAGGATTATATTTCTATCTAGGGCTAAGGTTTCTGTTTGAACTCTTAGAGACTTAAGAATTAAGAGTAAACTGGCAGAGTTCGGAAATTGCAGAGTGAAATTTATTTTATAGGCTCAAATGGATTAAAATGTATTGTTTGGATTAGGATTGAATTTGGGATTTTCCTAATAAACTATTTCATACTAATTGATAAAAACTGTAGTATTTTCTAAGGGTCCATACATAATTAAGACCAGGAATACTTTAAAAAATAAACTATAGAACATACTTTATTATTTTTCAAATCTCATTTAAGCAGCTGGAAGTTTACAAATTTTAAAGTTTAACGTTGAAAATAAATGTTTTTGACTTAAATACGTTCCATAAAGTATAAAATCGCGTATAGAATATATGTGTTTATCTAGTATCATAATGTCTTTCCACGTATACTGAAACGGATATTTACCTGCATCATGTTTTGTTTTGTTACTATAAGAACAGTTCTTACACTGAAATAGCAACAGATCCTTATACATGTAGCTTAAGGCCATATTGGAATAACGTTTTAGAATATACATTGAGTTCCAGACCATACCGTAACAGGATTTAAAAATCAATTGATTCATCAAAAACAAAACATAACAACTAAATATATAATAAAAAATGAAATATCTGTGAAGAAGAAACAAATTCATGTTTAGCATTAGTGATAGTCAAAAGTTAATAGTAATGCAATTTTTCTAGTTCCGACAGAAATAATAAAAAGTAATTCTAAATAATTAAAAGTGTATTATGAAACCTGGTGTGCATTTCTACATTTTAATATGTATGATATTTTCTTTATAATAAATCGTTTCATTTATAGTTATAAAAAGTGTTTACAAGAGTAAACAAATTATATGATTTAATGATATTAATGTAAGAGAGAAGCAATACTTTTTGTACCTCAACTCAGTTTTAACAGGAAATTAAAGTAAATACCGTTTAATCCCTACGGTTGGTTCCCCTCCCGAGTGGAGTACAGTCATTATATAAAACACACCTAAAGGATATGTATATATACCACTATATCACAACCCATAAACGATGTTATTACTAATTATATGCTACTATAAAATAATTACATTTCTGTATGGAACTGTTTAATATATTAAAACACATCATAATAGCGTATTGGGTTATTTTTTATTAGTATGTATTAAGCACTAAGGTGTATTGTAAACCTATATTATAAACTATAAAATATTTGTATTTATACTTATACTAAAATTGATAAATATTGTTCCTTAGTGATAAGGTGCCTTGCAATTATTAACATCCAACGATAAGTATTATTTAAAAATAGCTGCACCTTTAAAATCATGATTATTAATACACAATATCACTTCTCTGACCTATAATTATAAAGTATTTTTAAAACTTTTAAATTACTAGTTTAATAGTTTTAAACACAAATTATACGTTTTCGGCTATTTTGTAAAGTATTCAGGGTTAGCTAAAAGTGTATACAAAGTTAAAATGTTTGATTGTAACCCAAGGTTTTCATTCAAGTGACCCTCGTCACAAAGTTTGGATTAAATGTTTCCATGTTGAACACAATAACATAAAGATGAATAGGTACTACTTTGTGAATAGAGCTAATTCAATAAATTTTATGTTAGGGTCAGATCTTTTTAGGTTGTAGTAAAATAAGTTAATATTTGTCGTATTACAGCTTTAAATTTTTATATTAGACTAGCAGTTACCCGCGGTGTCGCACAATAGTTCCTAGGTTTCGCATCTGTATGTCCATTTCTGGTTCGAGTGATCTATATTTTTAACGCCAATGTCGACTCAGTTTTTTTTTGCCACGATCATACAATATGTTAAAAAGCATATATTTATGGCCAATTTACTTTGCTCCGGTATTAGCAATTTTCCATACTTCATTTTGCCTTTTTCCGATCAAGAAAACGTATACAAATTTTCAGCTATGAGAAACCTACAGGTCTATCAAAAGCCAATTAAGATATGTTTAAAAACAGTCTATCAAGTTTATAGTAAAAGTTAGTCTATTTTTGCCTTTTATATATGCACTGCTAGCAGTTACTCGCTGCTCTGCACGCAATTTAGTAGGTTTTGCACCTGTATGAGCGTAATTCCTGTTCAAGTGATTTTTTTTTTCCAACGAAAATGTTGGGTTTTCCTTGTTGCCACGATAGAGAAAATTTGCCGAAAAATTTGTATTTATTGCCATTGCAATTTGGTTTTTTCAATAACTTACCTTTTTCCCGATTATGAAAATATATGCCACAGATAAAAAAAGGTAACTGCAAAAAGTCAACTAAGATGGGTTTTTTATATTCATCCTTAAATTTATAGTAAAACTTAGATAGTAAAATTGTCTTTTAAGATGTAATACTTAATAATTTTTTTTAAAATTTCAGTTTAAAGTACATGAAAAATTTCTCTACAAATTTGTTTTGTTATAAATAGAAAAGTACTAATAATATTTTAACACATTTTTAATTGGAAATGGTTTATTAGTTCAAAATCATTGTCCAGCGAACATTCATCTTGCATAACACATAATTCTTATGGACTGCTTCATATGGAGTCTGTGAAGTCAAAGTTCAGACCATCGGACATTTTATAAGATCTATGAGTACTTACCTAATTGCTGAAATATAAAGCAGTATAGAAATAATAATTTGCTTTTGAAAATTTACTCACTATAAATGTAAACAGATTTAAATATAAAAAAGAACTGTTTTAACAGATAACAGTGGTTTTAGACCGACTCTTTTAACAAATTTTTCACAAATTTAAAGACCTAGGTAGAAAATTTTTCGGCTACTGTAAAGACCAGTAAGGGCTAGCATGGAGGAAGTTTGGAAATATGAATAGAGCTATTCATCCCGTGAATTGATTTAAAACAAACAACAACGGAAATTTCTACCAAAGATTGTATTTAGAACAATTTTATTATAATTCTAATAGTATTAGATATTTGAAAGAAACGTTTATCCAATTCCCTAAGGTGCAAAGCTCCAAGGGCTTAATAAATTAGTAATGGATAATTACAAACAAAAAAAGATGAATATTTAATTTAATTCCCAAGGAATGTCTTGTTAGTAAATCCTTGTCTCTATTGCTTTTACTAAAAGAAGTGGACATTCATTTTCTACAAAACGTTATCGAGTTTCAAAATAGCTTAATTCCCTTACATTAAATATTAGTAAAACTAAAAAAAAAATTAACCAATAGAGCCATCATATCTCCTTTGCCTTAATATCACCAGCGCATGTTACATCATACATCATTTCTACAAAGTTTTTTCAGACAAATTATGAGACAACTCGGTAGTATAGAGTCACCAGGGAAGCCACCATACCTCATTCGTCTTAATATCACCAGGGAATGTTAAATCGTCTATCATTATCTGCAATGTGTTTCCCCAAACAAATAACGAGACAACTAGTTAATATAGTAACCAAGGGAGCCAGAATATCTCATTCCGCTCAGTATCACCAGCGATTTATTACGTCATATATGATTTTTCTGCAATGTATATCACCAGCCAAATAACTAGACAACTAGTTAGTATACAGTCACCAGGGGATTCACGATATCTCATTCGGCTTAATACCACCAAGGACTGTTACATCTTATATCATTATCTGCAATGTGTATCACCAGCCAAATAACTAGACAACTAGTTAGTATACAGTCACCAGGGGATTCACGATATCTCATTCGGCTTAATACCACCAGGGACTGTTACATCTTATATCATTATCTGCAAAGTGTATCACCAGCCAAATAACTAGACAACTAGTTAGTATACAGTCACCAGGGGATTCACGATATCTCATTCGGTTTAATACAACCAGGGACTGTTACATCTTATATCATTATCTGCAATGTGTTTTCCCCAGTCAAATAGCGAGACTACTAGTTAGTATAGAGTCACCAGGGGATTCACGATATCTCATTCGGCTTAATACCACCAAGGACTGTTACATCTTATATCATTATCTGCAATGTGTATCACCAGCCAAATAACTAGACAACTAGTTAGTATACAGTCACCAGGGGATTCACGATATCTCATTCGGCTTAATACCACCAGGGACTGTTAACATCTTATATCATTATCTGCAATGTGTATCACCAGCCAAATAACTAGACAACTAGTTACAATAGAGTCACCAGGGGATTCACCATATCTCATTGGGCTTAATACCACCAGGGACTGTTACATCTTATATCATTATCTGCAATGTGTATCACCAGCCAAATAACTAGACAACTAGTTAGTATACAGTCACGAGGGGATTCACGATATCTCATTCGGCTTAATACCACCAAGGACTGTTACATCTTATATCATTATCTGCAATGTGTATATCACCAGCCAAATAGCGAGACTACTAGTTAGTATAGAGTCACCAGGGGATTCACGATATCTCATTCGGCTTAATACCACCAAGGACTGTTACATCTTATATCATTATCTGCAATGTGTTTCCCCAGTCAAATAGCGAGACTACTAGTTAGTATACAGTCACCAGGGGATTCACGATATCTCATTCGGCTTAATACCACCAAGGAGTGTTACATCTTATATCATTATCTGCAATGTGTTTTCCCCAGTCAAATAGCGAGACTACTAGTTAGTATACAGTCACCAGGGGATTCACGATATCTCATTCGGCTTAATACCACCAAGGAGTGTTTACATCTTATATCATTATCTGCAATGTGTTTCCCCAGTCAAATAGCGAGACTACTAGTTAGTATACAGTCACCAGGGGATTCACGATATCTCATTCGGCTTAATACCACCAGGGACTGTTACATCTTATATCATTATCTGCAATGTGTATCACCAGCCAAATAACTAGACAACTAGTTATTATACAGTCACCAGGGGATTCACGATATCTCATTCGGCTTAATACCACCAAGGACTGTTACATCTTATATCATTATCTGCAATGTGTTTCCCCAGTCAAATAGCGAGACTACTAGTTAGTATACAGTCACCAGGGGATTCACGATATCTCATTCGGTTTAATACCACCAGGGGACTGTTACATCTTATATCATTATCTGCAATGTGTATCACCAGCCAAATAAACTAGACAACTAGTTAGTATACAGTCACCAGGGGATTCACGATATCTCATTCGGCTTAATACCACCAGGGACTGTTACATCTTATATCATTATCTGCAATGTGTATCACCAGCCAAATAGCGAGACTACTAGTTAGTATAGAGTCACCAGGGGATTCACGATATCTCATTCGGCTTAATACCACCAAGGACTGTTACATTCTTATATAATTATCTGCAATGTGTTTCCCCAGTCAAATAGCGAGACTACTAGTTAGTATATACAGTCACCAGGGGATTCACGATATCTCATTCGGTTTTAATACCACCAGGGACTGTTACATCTTATATCATTATCTGCAATGTGTATCACCAGCCAAATAACTAGACAACTAGTTTAGTATACAGTCACCAGGGGATTCACGATATTCTTCATTCGGCTTAATACCACCAGGGAACTGTTACATCTTATATCATTATCTGCAATGTGTATCACCAGTCAAATAGCGAGACTACTAGTTAGTATAGAGTCACCAGGGGATTCACCATATCTCATTCGGCTTAATACCACCAAGGACTGTTACATCTTATATCATTATCTGCAATGTGTATCACCAGCCAAATAGCGAGACTACTAGTTAGTATAGAGTCACCAGGGGATTCACCATATCTCATTCGGCTTAATACCACCAGGGACTGTTACATCTTATATCATTATCTGCAATGTGTATCACCAGCCAAATAGCGAGACTACTAGTTAGTATAGAGTCACCAGGGGATTCACCATATCTCATTCGGCTTAATACCACCAGGGACTGTTACATCTTATATCATTATCTGCAATGTGTATCCACCAGCCAAATAGCGAGACTACTAGTTAGTATAGAGTCACCAGGGATTCACCATATCTCATTCGGCTTAATACCACCAGGGACTGTTACATCTTATATCATTATCTGCAATGTGTATCACCAGCCAAATAGCGAGGACTACTAGTTAGTATAGAGTCACCAGGGGATTCACGATATCTCATTTCGGCTTAATACCACCAGGGACTGTTACATCTTATATCAATTATCTGCAATGTGTATCACCAGCCAAATAACTAGACAACTAGTTAGTATACAGTCACCAGGGGATTCACGATATCCTCATTCGGCTTAATACCACCCAAGGAGTGTTACATCTTATATCATTATCTGCAATGTGTTTCCCCAGTCAAATAGCGAGACTACTAGTTAGTATAGAGTCACCAGGGGATTCACCATATCTCATTCGGCTTAATACCACCAAGGAGTGTTACATCTTATATCATTATCTGCACTGTGTTTCCCCAGTCGAATAGCGAGACAAATAGTTAGTATAGAGTCACCAGGGGATTCACCATATCTCATTCGGCTTAATACCACCAAGGACTGTTACATCTTATATCATTATCTGCAATGTGTTTCTCCAGTCATATAGCGAGAAAACTTTTTTCTAAAGAGTTTCTTGTGGGTTGTGGGCATTATATTTCATTCGGCTTTAGGCACCAAGGAATGCTACATCATGTATTATTTGCTGATCGCTTCATTAAATCGTCGAAGTACACACTCTCAGCAATCTTTGATTGAATTAAAATGTTATCATATATTATTTTATTCCACTTAACTAGACTGCAAACTCTATAAATCGGTTAAATTTTACCAATATAAATAAACCAAGCATAACTGGTCTATTTTATTAAGTTGTGTAGGGTATAATTTAAAGTCGTTACTAAAGTTAGGGCTTGTTTTACTTACGTATGAAATTTACAAAATCTAATACTGTATATCTTATGCGTTACACTATTTTACATTGTTTTTATTAATACTATTTAGAACATGTTAATTTTTACTAAAAGAATCCACGTAAGTTTTAAAAAAAATTTAGAGAAAAAATTGAGAAGCTAATGCTTATTATATCATTTAAACTGATATTATGGTTTCAATTAGAAATATAAACTTTTATTGGTATACAAATGGTTTGTTTCAGATAACATTTTAATAGATCAACGTAAATAATTATGGTAGCTTTATTCTAAAATACATCCCTGCTAAAAATCCCTTTGTCCATCAAAAATTTTGTACTAAAAACAAAAATGTGTACGTTGTTTGCTGAGACCAGCGATCACATAAAAGAGACTCTCGAATCCACCAGTAATACAGTAAAAGTTTGTCTAGTACACATTGCTACCAATAATTTTCTTTCAACATTCTCTTTGATTCCTAAATCAGTGGAATCTTTAGGCTATTTTTACGTGACTATGTTTGTGTAAACATCAACTTACCGTAATTTTTTTATTTTTCTTATATATTTTGTATGAAAGTTTTAAAAATAATAAATGCATTCTGTATTTGTTTTTATTTGAACATTGGGCCTTGCAATACTAGTGACACGTAATACATGTGAAATTCTACATAATATTAAAATAATTATTAAACTCAAGGCAATTTTCTTTAATTTTATACAAATTTTTAAAATTGCAAACACATTCTCATTATTCATTAACTAAATAGCAATTCTCACATTCAGTAGTAGTATTTATCTAAGAGAAACAACAGATTTGGCTCTCTTAACCTTTTTTATGCATGAAAAAACCTATTGATTTGTTCTTTTTATTTCAGATATCTCCTTTATTTTACAAGGCGTTTGAAATATACATTTCTGCAGCCTTCAAGGTTTTTGAAACTAAAGACACAACAGTGATTGTAATACTATATCATTAATACATAATTACTATGTACTTGGGTTTTATAATCATCAATAAAACAAAATTCCTTTATTATTATGTGTCTGAATGTTTCCAGTGCCAATGAACAAAGGTGCTGTATAATTTCAATAGAAATAAATACAAGTCAAAAATTAAAATTTCTAAAAAACCCATCGTGTTTATAATCTAGTACGTCATATTCATCACTTCCAGATCATAATATAAAATAATAATATATGAAATGGATTATTATTTACATTTTGTGTCACTGTATTTCATGTAGAATGGAACATTGTGCTATGAACAGGAGGAGGGGACAGAAAGCTGAGTAGCAGGAAATGGCACCTGTCAGTTGATATAAACGGTTTAAATTGTTACATAATCGTCACCAGTAAACTCGAGCAAGGTACAATGCATGAGTTGTAAGCGGGGTGACGTCACAACCAATGATTCTTCATTCAGTGGAGTAAATTTAACCTTACTCTTGTCTGGCCTTATGGATGAAGACATTTAATATTAAATCCAAAGACAATTAACTCTCGAAAATTTGAAAATCAAATTGGTAGGTTATCCATCACTTAAGAAACGAACTTTTACAAATTGAAATCTCAATATAACCTGGGTAATCACAATTGGATGCAACACGATATGCTATATAACAATTATTTCTAAAATGATACTACTAAAAGTTACTGTGGTATAATATGCGAACAAAAATGTATAACTGGTGCAGACCATCGAGCATACAGGTACAAAGAAATGTATATCTGTATCAGTACATCCGTTCCTGGTAAACTTTAATGTTGTGCAATTACTGAGTTATTTTTAGTTACTCAATACGCTTTTTCAATTTATCATTTCAAAGGATGTTCCCGTTAAAAATATATATTTTCAATATCTTGAGTTACTTCAAAAATTACAGGTAACATTTATAACTGCTTTCCAAGTTGTTAAGAACCATAATTTCTTCAAGTGTACAACCACAAGGTGGTATTGGCACACTAATTTCCTTTTATTACCTGGAGTATACAAAATGAACGAGTTAAATTAATTAACGCGTAAGTAAAGTAGTGTCTATAATATATGTTTTGGATCACAAGTCATGTTGAACTATATATCTATATATCTAGCCAACAGACGATAAACAAAACGTACACAGTGTATTAATACATAATCAGTGATTAATAGACTAACAGTATCATGAATGTGGAGTCTCGTTTGTCATGTGATCTAGTATTTAGACCATTTGTGGTCCTTTCTTTAATGAAAGTTTTATCTTGACTATTTCTGATTTGCTCTATGGTAGTAAAGATAGTAGATAATAAAGTTGCAAGTTAATTTCTTTTATGGTGTAAGTATTTAGGTGTGATGTGCTGTGACAGATTTATCCCTTATCCTGGCGTTTTTGTATTCCCAACATGCAAACCAACACGTGCCGTTATCGTGAGATCCGTCCTTCAGTCAATGTTTCACGATTTAAATGTGTAGTCTCTATTATTTTCCTCTTTTTTTTTGCTAAGGAGAAGCTGATCTCCTTTACTTCTTATTTTTCCCCGACCTCGTGGCCCACTGGCCTGTACGAGGATTTTAATAAACAGAAAAAGAGGGAGAGTCAATATATTACAAGGTCAATGGTACTGATAAAAAGTGCAACGGTCACAGACAGGATTCGAATGTGCGCTTTCTTTAACCCAGACTCAAAGTCCAACGTTTTAGACTGCTCGGCAACCGGCACTCCCAACCCGTTGTGAACAAGAACAATAAATTAAATGTTTTCCTAAGTTAACTGGTAATGTAAGGAATTTTGTACAAACAGGCTTGTAAAAGTAAAATCGTTGTCCTTCATTACTTATCAAAAACGTCTTTGGTTTCCCAGCTCACAGAAATATAGTTTATCTTTGAACCTTAATATTTATCAATCGTCAGTATTTTTTTGCTTTTAATCATGGTTCGGCTTGGTATGAATATCATAAATGAGGAGCTTTATTTATGATACCAGCCACGTGAGCTTAACTAAAATTAACTTCAGTAACTGTTTACTGTAAAAAATTTACATTGAAAGTAGTGGCAAAATTACAGTTTTAATATTGAAATTATAATGGATACTACTAAAGTGTGTGCAAATTATAGCTACGTAAAAACCATAATTACCATGGTTTAATTAATTAAGACCTAGCGTGAACACCTATCGTAATCAATAAATCCAGATCAGTAAAATGTATGACTCAGGGAAAGTTAATAAAATATATATTTGTAGCTCATCAATGTACCTTTTCAATGAGAATATAACAGCATATGCGTCAGAGAGAATGTAATGTTGTTAATGTATTTTTTTTAGTGAGGAGCCGATTCGAAGTCCCGGTTGGTTATCATCTCCTATCAGAAATCCATCTGAAACTTGTGTACCACACAAAATCAAATAAAACAAATTATACTGCAAACCATATACTTTGTCGCGGAGATACAGAGATTGGATTTAAAGAAATTATAAAATAATATAATAAAACATTAAGTACCCTATTTAAAATACCAAACTTATAATTCATTGTGGAAGAACTGGGGCCTTAATAGATTCATAAAAAACTTTCCCAGATTATGACTAAGCTCTTTATAAACTAGGTTATAAACAATACAAAATTGAGTAATCAACGTGTAAAAATCAGTATAACCAAATATATCAGGGTTAAAACATATAATATTTTCACACGGGAAGATATTATAATATAGGCCTTTTGAGATAACGACTAAAAGGCACTGAACGACAAACTGTTGAAACACTGATAGCATTGAAACCATTCTTTGTCAATTTTACCTCACAACCTTGGATTTTACAATGGATTTACAAGTACAGGCTACGTAAGATTAATGTCATATGAGGTTTATATGATCAAGTATATGAATTCAAACTGTTATTTTCTGATCCATCATTATTAACAAGATGATTAGGATATAAATAAATTATAACATAATTACGTAGTGCACTCACTTTTTGCAACGTAATAAGTGTATCACTCTTAATATATTACAGTATACAATATCGGACATAGGGACTCCATACAATTTAGAGAAATGTCCAAAAGATTTGTTGCATTATATAATTTATAGACATAAATGGAAAGTGTGGAAATGAATAATTATATAAAAACTTGCGTTTTCGTGAAATCGTGACAGATATATCCAATATCGAGGTACTCATTCATCAGTTTTGCCAGTCCTCTTTTAGTGATTTTTTTTAGATATTTTAGTGTATAAAAACCTGTTCAAATACCAATTAATAATCTTTTCTATATAATTTTAGCGTAACACACATTGAAATCAATGAATATGAATCTTAATTGATATTTTGTGTCATGGTATATCACCTTGAGCCAACTGGTAATGGAATCCGTGGTTTTATGCGTAATATGAAGTTTTCATCTCTTTGGCTGTATGTACGTAAGTTATTATTAAATGTATCAAGCAAAATACTTTAATTTAATACTGGAATGCTGTAATAAAGTAATTTCGTTGACTATTACATTAAGAATCTTGCAAATACTGTTCGAAATCATTTAAATATAAAGATATTACAATATTAATATAACACGAAAATGATTATATTTTCATTGTTTCCATTTACTAGTATACAAGAATGATGTACTCTCAAATAATAAATGTTAGTTCAGAATAAAAACTACGTCTTAACAATTTTAGTGTCAGTAATTGGTTTGGTAATTGGAGTTTCCGTAACTAACTATGATTTTCCCCCCATAATAATTGGTTACACCTAACTAGACCTGTAATTGAAATTTCCTTAGAAATTGACGTCTTACGTAGACTCTGTCCTTACAAAATTTTTCAGAAATATTGTAAATACTTAGATTATGTGAATTTTAAATGAAGTGATAGCAAATTTCAAATCTCCTGCTCAACGGCTAATGGATGTAACTAATTCGGAAAACATTGATCACACTTTGCCCGGTAATGTCAGTAGATCAGTCTCTGTCATTACACTTCGTTATTTTGCCGTTACATTGACAGGACGACTTTATTAAACACTACTCACATTTATGAATGTAATATTTTCTGGATCTACTCGGTCTCAGTATGATCACGAATACGATTG
>NW_025777804.1:0-40697 GCF_021130785.1 Homalodisca vitripennis
ATTACATTGATTACTGTATTATTATAAGTAGAAGGTGTTACTGAATTGTTTCGAAATAAAATTAATTTAATAAACAAATCAATCTGATTAAGACAAATATAGAACTTTTATCATCCACTATAGTATTTACAACTGACAAATTCAAATATTCCTGCTATTTCATAAAATTAAAATTTGCATACGTCACAACTTAAATGGAAAAACTAAAGCATTCTACACAGACCAATGTACACTTTTGTTAGAATACCAGGTTTACGAAAGTCCTATTTAACACTAATTGTAAGTGAAAATAGTACAATAAAAGATTTGTATAACTTTTCTTATCAAGGCCACTTCTTGATAGGATATGACACATTTTTAATGAATATGAAAGCAGGATAACAATTTTTCAACACTGAAAAATCTAAGCATATGTTAAAATTGAAATGTTTTTGTAAATTTTGCAATTTCTCGTGTTCTTTAATAAAAAACTAAGTTAATGGTTTTATTGAATATTACATCCCTATAATTTCATGAAAATTATAAACTGTTTCCATAAGTGTATTTTACAATTTCCTGTAGAATAAATTTATAAATAAAAAGTAAGAGCTAATGCCAATATACTTTTTTATTACATTTTACAGTTGTTCATGAAATATTTTCAGAAAAAATGACTTGGGGTACGTATATAACTTAGTGTAAGGCCGAGCGAGTAATGTCGTGTTCCAAAAATCACTTTTAATTACAAAAACAAGTATTCAACAATTATTAATTATAGTAACTGCGGTTATGTTTAGATATTTTTTGTACTGTCATTGAATTAACAAAGTAATGCATAAGACATTAACGATAACGGAGCTCATGCGTCAGAAATCTATTTCTTATTACATTTTATCAGAATTTACTTTGTTTTCTGTTAAATAATTAAATCCTATATAATGTTTGCTTATGCCAAATTTTGTAATTTTGCTCTTTATTATTGAAAATATAAGAAAAATCATAAATATTAAAACAATAACTATTATAAATAAAAATAAAACGGGTTTAAAGACCAGATTTTATTGGTGTACAGCTAATGTATTTTTCTGCAAGCCAAGTGTTAATCATAACAATATAAAATTGTGAACTTGTGTATGCGAGTTTTGCCTAAAAATACAATATGGAAATTAAATATTTAACAAATAAACGTTTCATATAAAAAATATCAAATAATCTTATTAATTACCTTCTCTCTTTGTGCTGAGTGAAACTGGTTTTATTTTTTATTAAAACGTGGATCTTTTAAACTCATTATTTATAAGAACCTGAAAAACGTAAACATAGCAGCAGAATGTAATAATTCATTGAGAGCGAAGAAAAGCTTATAAAAGGTGCTTTGAGTTCTCAACATAAAATCCAACGGTCTGTTTAGCAGGTGGACAATTTAGACAAACGCAAGCATATCTGCAGTTGGCTGAAGATAAGCGACAAGCTTTGTGGGTTTTCTCTGCTGTACGCTGGTTTAGAGAATTCCTACTTGATGTAATCTTCAAAATGCTACTATTTTATAACCTATAATACACACTGTCTAACGGTTTTAAAAACGTTGTTCAATATTGAGTGTCTCAAATTGCTTTTAAGAGTTCTGATTATAGTTATTTTGTTTACTTAGGAGAAAAAGGTGACGAAAATTCCTATTCAACTTAGTACAAAAAGGACCTTTGCTGTGCTTTCGGACTAAAAGTATAATTAGAAAATTTAAAGTTGTTAGTAGAGCCACCCCCTACCGTGATGCCATCAGTAGGGATAGTAGGCACAATATCTTAGTCCTTTCAACTTGGAAGAAGGACAGGTCCTATTGCAGACTTCCAGTCAAAGTGGAAAAGGGAGAAAGGAGAGATCATCGTTGTCTCATCATTTTCAAGCTTAAAAACACTTTAAATTTGAGGGAGCTCCACCCACCCAACAGTTTATTATCCGCGTAAACTAAGACCTATCGAAAAAGGTTTTTACCTCAATATCTCGGACATTTGCATTAGTGTTTCATCTTTTCTGTAAATCCAATATGATGCCCACATATAACGTAGAAATTGGATTGTTGCTGTTCCCAAAAGCATGACTTGACCATCCCTAGGAAATCGTAATGTCTTGCTCACCATTTACGTATCTGAGCGGGATTCCTAATTCTAATCTCATGTGATTAAAAAAAAAAAATTGTAAACTTTAATTTAGAGCTAAAATATGATTTGTTTAAATTTTACCACTAATGCCGTGTAAATAAAAAATAAGTAAATAATAACGTGATGTTAAAGCATATTACACCGCTTTCCAATATAAATAGTTTTAATCTGGAAATATGGTAAAATTATATTTTAAGAAGTTCAAAGATTATAAAATTAACTGCTAATTCTTGTTTAAACCTGTGGCCACACAAAACCATTTATCACAAATAGGATTAGTATAATGGAATAATTGAATAATCATAAAGTTATGACTCATTGATAATTGCTCTCATAAAACAAAAAATTTTAAATAAAGTTAATTAAAATATTTCTGTAACGAATGCCTTCGAATAAAAAGATTTGTTTTGATTTTTAATACAACCATTCGGCATGTTTTTAGTCAAAATAAAGACAAGAACTGTCTAACAAAGCGGAAGCGTGAACATGTTACAAGTCCAGACCAATACATTCTGCTTCAGACACCTCTCTAACTGGACGAGGAAACAACAATGAATTACAGCAATGTTTTATTGATCATAAATTGTTACGCTTTGTGCATACAGAGACTATTCTTTACTGTTTCAAAAGGTTTCCAAATGCATCTTCATAACATTCTATGGACATGAGGAGTTTTATAATTGGTTTACATACGAATTGTTTTGTAACAAAATTAGATACATCCTTTTGAAAAAGTATATTTATTTCAGTGCATCCGTGTGTAAACATAACTAGATATCGCAAAATTGTCTCTTTTCATAACAGGCATTCTACTTCAAATTTTTCATTCCAAAGAAGAGATCTAGTTTTCTAGGTCGAGAGATATACGTAGGATTTTTTAAAATTTAAATTGATTTGTACACAATTAAAACTTTACTTTATAGATAGTTTTTAATTTAGCTCTAGTCGCTTTTTTGAATAAGTGGTGAATCTACGAGGGTGGATCGTTGAAAAACCCATTTTATTCTTTACTACAGATGTTAAAAACTTTGGAAGGCCAAAATGAAAAAGACATATCTATATACTGAATGTAATCAAATCGTGCAACCAATTGAGCATTTACACGTTCAGTTAATTGTGACTAAAAACGTTATGTGGAACATTTTCAATGTGTACTTTTTAAAGCCATAAAATGAGTTAAAAAAAAATTGCAATATAAAGAGTGACAAGATCCGCCTCTTGTTTGGTTCCTTTTATATCTGCATAAAACGTCAACGCCGAACTGATGAAGGGGTGATCCCTATCATAGGATATCTTACTGGGGTTGGTGTTAAACATCCTGTTACTGTCCTCGCTATGTCATTTACCACAAAGTCGAACCTTTTCTTTCCGGTGTGTAAGCGTTTCATAATGGTGAAAGCATATCCGCAACCGACCATACTTTTGGAAATGAAAATATAAAATAAAAATTGTTACAAGTTTGTTTAAATGTTTAAGATTAAGATAAAATTCCAAATAAATAACCTTAACCACAAAGCAAATCATATAAAGTTATTCTTTTAATCTAAATACAAACGTAATAAATCTATTCCGTTCCGTTCAATTAATAGTAAACCCTTGCAAACGTAATAAAGTAACATTTAAACATTTCTAAAGTACTATTTGCTTCTTTCTGAGATATAAAATTAAAATTAATACTAAACTAAAATAATAAAATAGCTGTTTTCTACAAAATAATGTTAAATAACGTTATTTTCTTTTTAAATTTAACCACAGTAAAAATACTATTACAGTCATTGTAACTAGATTATTTGTTACAAATTAGTAACAAATAATATTTTTAAACCAGATTATTTAGTATTTAAGAAAAACGCTTTTTGCGTTTAAGGTGATTTCATACTAAGTAGTAAGAGGACGAGTTTGGGATCGCTTCAACATCCTTTGACGGCCTGCAGGACCTCATTTTGCGGGTCGCCACCCCTGCTCGACCCTACACAGGAATCTCAGGCTTCACCTGCCCCCTCATCTTCATCATCATCTTCCCCTGAGTCCCGCCCACTACCTCCAGCGGGCTGGATCAGCGGCGGCAAGAGCGCGGAATGCCCCTAGACGTCGCCGTCTGCCAGAGGATCGGGAATTGACCCCTCCCAGGGTCCCCTTAGACCACCCTCCACCTGCTGACTACCTTCTCCGCCCTCTCTCCGCCGCGCCTCTGCCTTCACCGATACATCCGCCCTTGGCACTGCCTCCACCTTCGCCGGAGCCTTCGCCCGGCCGCCCTCCTTTGCCAGACCCCCCACCATCTCCGGCAACGCCCTGTCACGGAGCCATGCCGCTTGGCCGTCGCTCACCTGGAGCTCCAGACCCTCCACCTGATCCTCCGTCGCCTGGGTTACCTCCTGGCTCTCCTGCTGAGCTTCCCTGACCACCTCACACACAGCTTGCAGCGTCAGTGGCTGCCCCCGATTCATCCCGGGGACCCCATGGGACGAGTTCATCGTCGCTCTGGATGAGATGACGGCTTCACTCTCGACGGCACCGCAGCCCACGAAATCCTCCTAGGCTTCCTCGTCGCCGTGCTGCTGCTGCACCGCGTGACAATCGCCGGGACGTCAGGGAGGGCCGCCAGGCTCCAGCGCCTCTACCGACGGGCTCCTCGGAAGGCGATGAGGGAAGTTTTGGGCTCCTCATCGCCATTTTTTTTCCATCCCTGAGGAGACCATTAATGAGACACTTTGAGGCTCTTATACCTCAAGAGACGGATGTGCCGGTGTCCCTCCGGCCGAATTGCCTGGTCCCTCCCGCTCCGCACCCCCCTCCACTGCTTGACTCTGAACTACCTGAGGAGATCTCCCTCCTGCTGAGGAAGGCCTCCAATACTTCCCCTGGCCCTGATGGGGTTGCGGTACAACGTGTGCGCCGTAGAGACACCGACAGGACACTGTGCTGGCGGCGGTCTTTCAACCTCTGCCATCACCGCCAGACGCTTCCCACCATCTTGGAAGTCCTCCTCTACGGTGCTGATACACAAGAAGGACAACCCTGGCGACATCAATAACTGGCGTCCCATCGCCGTCTCCAACACTGCGGGGAAGCTCCTCTGCAAGTCTCCTGGCGGATCGTCTCTCCAGGTGGGCCTCCGAGAACAATCTCATTTCTGGGGCCTCAGAAGGGGTTCACCCCAGCGGAGGGCTGCCTGGAGCACAACTTCATCCTCCCATGAACTCCTCGATGACGCAAGGTCGCGTGGGAGTGAGCTCTGCGTGGCGTGGTTGGACCTCGCCAACGCCTTCGGCCAGTGTCCCCCCACTCCACCCTCCTCGCCGCGCTCCGTTTCTGCGGGGCTCTCACAAGACCAGCTGCGCTTCATCGAGGACTTGTAACCAGGGGAGCTCTACTTCCATATCCGCCACTCCAGAGGATCGACTGACCCCATCGCCTTTGGAGCTGGAGTTCGCCAGGGCTGCCCACTCTCTACCCCCAACCTCTTCAACCTGGTGATGGAGTTACCTGATTCGGCGCTCACTGCACTGGAGGACCAGCATGGAGCAGTACTTCAACGGCACTAGCTTCAGCGTCCCTGGCCTACGCCGATGACCTCGCCCTTGTGGCGAGGTCGGAGTCGTCTCTTCAGGCTCTGCTAGACGTCGATCATTCCAGCTGCGACGTGGGTTGGACTACGCTTCAAGCTCACCAAGTGTGGCCACGCTCCATGTTTGCCCGGAGGACAACTAGACCTTCTGTCTTCCGGATCTACGGTGCGCCGCTTCGGGTCCTCGGCGAAGGAGAGTCCTATCAACACCTTGGAGTCCCCACTGGGATGAAGGTGGATCAAACCCCGGTCACCACAATCGCCAGGTTGGAAGCCGAAACTGAGTCCGTCCTTCAGAGTGTGCTGTGTTGCCTTGGCAGAAGTTGCACGCCTTTCGGACCTTCATCGTTTCCGCAGGCTGGAGTTCAAACCTCAAGACGCGCGGATCCGCAAGACTGCACTTAGAGCCTGTACAAAAGATCAAGTGTGGAGTGAAGATCTTCAACGTCCCTTCACGCGCCTGTGCCGAGTTGGTCTATCTTCCACCTCTCCTGCGGCGAGGGCTTGACCTCGTCCTCGCTGGCTTGACCTCTCGGACCTGGCCGCCATCAACCACGGCGAATTTCAGGCTCCTAACCTCACCGGATGCCATGGTGGCTTCGCTTGCGCTGGAGGGACTAGCGGCCTCTGCGGGCCAGAAGGAGTGCTCTGCCCGCGCTGGAAAATGAGAGTATCCCCATGTTGGATACCTCAACGGTCGACTTCCCCGGGAACTCCAATGTCGCCACCCCACTTTTTCTGCCGCGCGGGCAGCTTTGAATAGGCTGAAAGAAACCCTAATTGGACCTGCGCTGGGTTGGTGTGCCGGCAGGGCAACATTTCAAATCACGATCCCTGGGGATAGGGCCCTCAGGATCGTCGACAGGGGCTGCCCGTCACACGCTGTCCGCACAATCTGCGCTCCTCGCTGCAGCAGCCACTTCAGGGCCCATCATTGTCCGCGAAACCCGACCATTGAAGAGTTGGCTAGGTAACCACCACCTTGCGCCACTTCCAACCCACATGCTGCAACGAGGGACGCTACAACACTCTTTGCGGACTGGCGGTTTGTTCACCGGGCCAGGATGAATGTCCTTCCCTCTCAACGGCTGCCGACGCTGGGAGTCAATACGATCGGCGTTGTAAGGCGGTGTGGTCAACACGCCACTAGCCCACCGACCACGTGCACTGCCACTGCACCCCTCCCAAGCCTCGCTTACTGGCATCACGCGAAAGACACAACGCCGTCCCAGGATCTCCTCGGTGTCGTCGCTCTGCCATCATACCTGCGGAGGGAGTTTGAGGTCCGCGTGAACCAGCGGGTGCCCCTGCGAGCACCTGCTCCAAAGGCCGAGACCGATTTCCCGGAGGAGATGGTTGCGCTGCCGTCCGATGTGTGATGATCGACGCTCACAACAAGATCGTCAAGATCGTCGACTCGCCGTTCCGTACGATGATCGGCTGGCGGGCCATCGTAAGCACGCGCGGGAGAAGGAAGCCGGACACCTATGGACCCACATCGCCCGGATGCTGACGGCCGGAGGCTACAGGACCTCCGTGGATGCCTTCGTCGTCGGCACCCCTTGGTGCGTTGGGACAAGAGCGCCAACTGGGGGAACCCTGGCACGCCTCGGGGTCCACCGTAGATACGGCCACATCCCCTTCCCGTCGCTTGCGTCTCCGAGGCCATCGGTCGCTGGAGCCGGGACATATATGTCACTCATGTTTCCGGCGTCCATGGCAGTGGCAAGACTGATCTTCCATGTGTTTTATTTTTATTTATTGCATGTTAGTTTATTATTGACTATTTTAACTATCGCATGTTATTTAGTATATATTGACTATTTTAATTATTGTTACTGTTATTGCATGTTATTTTAGTATTTTAGTAGTTTATTGACACTTGATTGGCACTCCCTACCTCCTAAGACACCGACAATGTTATTATTATTTAAGATTAAGATATTTGGATATTGTATAACCATATTAGAAATTAGACACTAGTTATGTAACATGAAAATAGAAGGCTACAAAATAGAAGCCCCCAAATATTAGTATATAGCGACTAAAGCTTCGTCCAGGTAGATTTACACCCCATATACAAGCATAACCCCACATACATAAATGTATGGTATTAAGGACCATACCACGTTTCACACCATGTTAATGTATCTACTGCACTTTCCCCTAATAAAATCGATGGATTTTTTTGTTGAATTCTTCTAACATTATTATTATATAATATAGTAAAACTACTGTCCTCATCGTATGTTGTATTTCATATCTGGTAAAGCGCTTTTATTTAAATCTTTTGGTAGTAAAATGCCTTTAAATTCTTAAACCATAACATCTTCTACCAAGACAATAATGGGTAAAATAGATAAAACCTCCAACCTACCTACCCAACGTATTGGTGCCTTTACAATTAGCGGGACAATAACAGCAAGTATCATCAAGGTCGCTTAAGAAACCCATTATAAGCGGCAGATAAACTGATATCAGGATTGCGGCCTTTTAAAGTGAGATGTATAAACAAAATATGAATGGGATAGTAGCAAGATACATTTTAGGCAAAAATAATATTTTTTACTTAAAGCAGAGGCTATGCACGACCCACTGGTCTGAGGATCTTACGGAACAGAATAAGGAGAAAGTAAAAGTTTAATGGCTGCTGATAAAAAGAACAACCATCACTGACAGAGTATGGGTCTCTACTGGAGATCCAAGGTTTGACAAACTTACACCACTCTGACTCTCCCACCAGATTGTTACTCTTCTGCTGGGAAAAAACATCCGAATTTCAACAGTTGGCGTTACATAAGTGGGCAAGTTAAAAACAGCTGCTTCAATAAATTTTACCCATTTTGATTGTGACCTGGCAATCTGTACGTTTGTTCTCTCAGCACAAACGTTTGCAAGCACCGTAGATATCCTTCAAACACAAAATTTCGAGTGTGCTCCTCATTTTGTGGTTAACGTAAAATGAATCGAATTTCAGTGCATCTCATACATGAACCATGTAGATCCCCCGCTCAGACTTTCATATTGTATAATGGTTATTTATCCATTGCTACAACTTTATTTTGCGACTTTTCCTGCGGTGACAGTTAAATTTCGTCAAAAGTAAATACATTCCACATTAAGATAAGACTGTATTGGTTAATACACCGGAGTAAATATGTTAATACTGCCGGGAGTTATTTTATATAGGAACATGCCTTTCCATTGCTTTCAGAATTGTTACAAGATCCTTACATAAACTTAGGGATTATGGGCATTAGATCCTATTTTTCCTTAGTTCCACATACAGGACACTAGAGGGACCTGTAAACTCTTTTTTAGTGATAGTAAATGCAAATTTTCCGTTAGCTGCTGATGATGAAATCATGGATACTTTGAGGTTACTTCCAGAATGGTGTAGCGTATTGTAGAAAACGGATTGTTATGGTTATGCAGGACTTAACAGAACCGAAAAGAGAGTGGTATGTGGAGATTCAGGAAAAAGTTACAACATTGAGCTTATGCAAACCACGAGTAATGGGGCAGAGGCTCCATGTATCAAACGCTTTTGGTTGGGAAAGAACAAAAACATTCACCTTAACGGGTATCAACTTCACATAACTTGATTTTTATTTTTGCAGTTCCATTTTGCATATAACGTTAAGATTTGTCTAGAAATCATTTTGTGTGTCTTGAATCTATTCTTTCCAAGATCATAATTTTTGAGAAACATTAGGAATCGTGATATTTATCCAAAATGTTGGAAAAATATTTGTTTTGAATTTTGTTTCCATTAGTTATAATTCCAAGAATATTGTTACTTAGGCGAAAAGACTCGACTAAAAGTACATATATGTGCTTTACAACATTTGACACTGAAAATTAAAATATAACGTAACATAAAGTTAACAATATGAATAATTCCTTTGGCTTTTAATAATAGATTTTTTTAACATAAAACCCATCTTTTCCTAATTAGTAGTATTTTTCATACTTGTAAATATTTAGACGTAATTCTTTTGCCATTTAAGATTTTAAAACACCACAATTATTCTACCAATGACATATTTTAAACAATGTACCCTTCACTTGTTTAAGGTTGATTTATCATGAAAATATTAAAGCTCTTTTCAACAATAATTTACAAAAATAAAATATGCTTATATTTTGATTAATTATAAAGTGAGTCCAGCAAGAAAGTACATGTGAGCTGGAAGCAATTAGGTCTAGAAGGCGAGCGGGAATAAGTACATTGCAATGGGGTAAGAGAGAGGGACTAAGACAATAGAAACCTCAGAGTATTTGGCATCTAAGCAGCTTGCAATGAAGGAGAACGTGTTCTTCGCTGTTTGACCCTGCATTATATGAATTACTTCAAATGTTTGGCCTGAATTTTGTGAGTATGGTAATCCCCCAATGTTGTGTTACATGATAATTCACGACTAACAAACAATTCTAGTCTTGAAAACGAGTTTAAAAAAAAGAAATCATTTCCAGCTTTACATTTTTAAATTACCAGATAAAAATTAGAAAAAAATGTAAAACTGAATTGTGAGTTTTAAAATAAAACTTATTGCCCAACCACTATTCATGGAATCTTGAATTTGTTTAAATTTAAAGATTATATTCTACACAATTTTATAAAAATAAAATCTTGAATAGTAAATTTGTTGGTAATTACATATCAAAGAATGTCCCATTAAATAAACGTTACATGTCTTTTCGTGACAAATTGTTCAGGTAAAGTAATACTAATTAACTTAAAAAAAAAAAAAAAAAAACAAAAAAAAAAAAAGATGCAAAATGTAATTAAAGAAGCTGACAAACTATTTAAAGATCCTCAAGCCTCATTTTTACGATCCATCATCAAACACAAGTTCATGTATGTTTTGCCATCAAGAGGCCAAATGTTAGAGAAAGAACATACAGATGAGGCAGACAACCTGCGGCTACAGATACTAGCTTACAGCAACTTACTAACCTTCAGGAAACCTCCAAGGAATTTCCCATCACAGGGAGGTTTTTAGGTTTTCCGAGATATTTTGCATTGTAGAAGCCTCCCGGATTCTAGGATATGCCAAATTGTAGACAATTATAGATTGCCGAATCTCTGAGAGTCACTGGATCTAATGAGATTTTTCCTATATTCCTGAAGCTCCCCTCCCATTAACATAATTGACCTCCTTTGCAAATTCTGCAAAACATTTGACTGATATATAGAAAGCTCTTGCCACTGAATATTCAATTCCCGTGAGTAGACCTTACCGGCATCTGGATGTGCCCCTGTTTGTGTAGGACGCTGGTCTCTGGGAGCACAAGTTTTTAGTGTATCAGCCTCTGTTGAAAATTTCAAGATTTATAGGGAAATCTTCAACTTTTGAGATCTCAAAGACACTGGCAATTGCTTAATTGTTTTTTTACATTTTCTATTTGGAACGATTTGCGAAAATCAATGAACATTATTTTATAGCCTAGTTACGTGGGCTTAGATTTATATAGTATCCAATCTGTATCATAATAATTTACATTAGAATGTAGGCTACTGGGTTCCATGTTTCGTTTTATTCCAATTTTCCAACTCCAATATTATTATATCTTTCAGTTTTCTTACAACTTCAGAGATTTTTCCAAGAGATATGGTTGGTATGTTTAACCCTAGGACCTTCCACGTTCTTGACTCCAAAAGATACCCACAATTATTATTTCACGCTACAATCATCTTTGCATCCAAAAGAGGCACCCGTTGATAAAATGTATTTCATGTAACGCATTACGACAATATCGCTGGTCTAAATCCATAAAATATTAGTGCTGGGTATGTTTTACGGAAAACAATAATGACCCTTGAGCACCCGTCCCTTTAAGAGACTAGAATGGCCATGCCAATTTCAGCACAGTATGCAATGGATCATTGTGGATCGTTAGATTGGTAGTAAAGATATGTAAAATGACTTTCGACGGAATTGCTCGAAGGGCTTCAGAAACTATTTCAAATTGAAAGTGTCTTTATCAGTTAGAACGCTCTTATACGTTATTGGTTCAGAAATAAAGGCATTTAAAAAGCATTTAAAAAGCATAGAAACCCAATTTAAAGGTTGGTGCGTTTAAGAGCCTCTATTTTATTTCATACTTCTTGTCGTACAGAGAAATTTTTTTATACAGTTTTTGGTCATCGGAGCGCTTCCAATTCCTACAATTCGCTATCATATAATGTCCTACTGATAAAAATTTCGTTTATACAGAGCCTCAATCATTGCTTACCATGATTGGAAACCACATAGGCGTTTACAGCATATTTCGGTACGTTTAAACCCAAGACAACATGTACTCTTACAAATAACTTGAAGTACGAGTTATAGATTATGGTAACAAATAGAATGTTGGATTGTCTAAAGTAACGGAATTTGTGGGTAATGAAAAAGTTTTCATAACTCTCTAAAAAATGAACTCAATATGATGGAATCTATAAAATCCTAAATACACTTGGGTACGATTGTTGAAATAAAGCCAATAATTAAACATCGTAGAGTGTTGTAGATTAAGTAAAAGAATAATAATAACATTCTGGAATAGAAGTGGATATTTTATTATATGTATTCAAATGCTCTTTAGGCATTAAAAATGCCAAAACTTATGAATTATTCAATTCTCAAAGTGAGGTTAAACTAATGTAACGAGTTTTTTCAACAATCATTGTTAGTCAATTAACAGAACCAAATCAGTAAAATGGCTAACGTTATTCTTACAATGACTCGATCAATAAACATCAATATTGGGACGCTGATACTGCTATGCATATGCAATGGCAAGTTTCAATATAATGGGTAATGGCATGAATAGTTATAGTGTATGCGGCACAGACCTGTTCGGACATGACAGGCATAAATAAGTGTTTGCACCTTACGGTAACAGAAAAACATAAGCATATGTAACTAATCAAAACAATTACTTATTATCGCTAAAAAAGGCTGTTAGAGGAAACTTTGCTATTTTTGACAGCACTTGTTGCAAGTATTACACGGCACTATTTATTATGTCATCACTAAACTCTAGGTTTATTTTCTAAAGGCTCTATAAGAAGCAATAGCATAAGAGATTGAAACACGACAGATTTAAGTTGTAATCATTGTTTAATAACACCGTTGAATTAGTAGAGTTCAAAAAGACGTTCCATTAAAAGTAAAACATTCAGCTACTATGAGATGCGAATATCTTTAAAATACCGAGAACTTAATTCATGTTTACACAGCTCCGTATTGACTTTTACATTGGAGTTGTATTGAGAAGGAACCAGGATGTTTCCGGACATTTGCCATCGCATTCAGTTGTACAAAAAATCAGTAAACACACTCTGAACCGAGGATGAAAAATGTCCGCAAAAATCCTGTTTCCTTCACAATCCTTCCATCGCCAATAAATAAAATTTTCCAGCCAATGAATTATTGGATTGGTATTCCCTCTTGTCCCTGTTCATTTATTCATTTTTCAAGTCTACTTCTTAAATCGATACGTAAACGCTGCAAGGACGTAACATGAATTTAACCATAAGAGCTGTTTTACAGATATACGGGACTGACCTTTTATCATTTTGTTACGACCAAATCAATGGGGTTCTTCCCTATATTTCCACAAACTGTAACAAAAGAGCAATTTAGGTAGAAGAAAGTATTTATTTTTTTATATTAAAATGATAGACAATACTGATAGCGATAATTTTTAAAAAACTATTTTCCATGATGGCATTGAATGTTTAGTTTAAGCCCTAGTTCAAGCTAACGTCTTAAAAGCATAAAAATTATCCTAACCAAAATTTGGTGCTCTGGTCAAACACGGGATGAAAGGAGTTAATCGTCAACCTGTCCACGTCGAACCCTTCGTGTCAACATGCCGCAGCATACTGGAAGTGTTAAACTAATTCAATAAAGACTTCCGTTTTTTTTGGTCGAATAAAGCCTAGCCTAGTCTTTTGATGTTTTCTCAAGCAGCGAAAACAGCGATTATACAAAGAAAATACGCATAAATCTTTCAGCAAAATTATTAAAGCAGAAGTGTATGTCGAAGTGATTAAGAACGTTTGTGGCATTTGGAAATCAACATTCAGTAGTTGTCTTAAATGGAATCAGTTGCAATCCCAAACTACTAAGATGTTAAAATGTAATTGTTGATTTAAACGTAGTATAAAATACGTGATTCATATTGTACAATACATATATTTGATGTTTACATGTAACTGAAATCTAGGTGACAAATGACAATAGCCTTATTTAATATTTCAAATAAACAATTAATCACAGTAAGTCCTCGTAATTTCACCGCCGGGATCTCGAAAACCAGGTCTTTCACTTGCCAAGCGAGGTGCGGCTACCAACTAAACAATTTAATGAGCCACAAAAACTTACATTATTGGAAGAAACATACCAATGCTTAATTTTCAATTGAAATGTTGGCTGATTACCATTATATACAAATTAAATTAATGCAAATATAAAGTTATTTAGATATATGTTTTTTGGTTTATCGAGCATCGTATATTTTAGTTTACTGTTATTTATTGAAGCACATATGTGAAAGAAACGGCCCATAATACAATATAATTGAATCTGTAAAGAGTAAGGGGCCCTATGGTGTATTATTAACGCACTCACCCCCAAGTGAGTGCCGAGTTCCGAGAAGTCCGGCGAAGCAAGTTAACTTTGTAAATCCTTCAATTTTGAGTTGACGGTTGTTGGAATGTCAGGATCATTATGTTATCCTTTGTGGTGTCTCATTGTTCTAAATTATTTTGTCGATACACTGATATATGACCTCTAAAGAAAGCTCCTATCTCAGCGTAAGCACTAGATGTATTTTTTTTCCGTGTTATTGAGACTATTTTCTATCCTCTTTGGTTTGAGGGCCATACCAATCATATTTGTAAGATTTCTACGTTTTTTTCAATTTTGTTTACTAGGTTGATTCTTATTCAAATAAATTACATACTCTACTTTTGTAGATAAAAAGAGAATGCAAAGATGTGTGGATACCATTTGCTCGTTTTTTCGAGTGGTGACTTGTTTCCAAAAACCCTTTCTTCATAAATTCCTCGTACTTATGATTGTGTAAAATTAAGTTGAAAATGCAGGCGTTTAGGACCCAGAAATTACTGCTGTTGAATAGTCTTTTTGGTTAACATTTTTTTTTTATAGCGATATTAAACAGGCCACATATCTCGAGAGTCCTTGCGTGTAACGTCAAAGAAAACGTATTTGTTACGCCAACATTTTAATTAGATTCTAATTGATAATCACATCGGTTACGAATGTCATTTTAAACATTTAATCTGAATGTTATTTCACCGAATTTATAAACATGAATAATTGTTTTAACGATTAGAACGCGTAAAATGCTGCTATTACAATAAAGCAAATGATAAAGCTTTGCAGATAGATTATTATTAACCCTAGCACCCTCAAAGTGAATTTACAAAATTGCCCTTTTGAATGAACTCCAAAAAACGCATTCTTACTAATTTTCATAAACTAAGACTACCTTGCTTACGGCTTGGAATAAACAAACAAACACATGTTTGTTAATATGAGACAGAAATATATAATTCCGATAGCTCTTATTACTTACCTTTTCTCTTTGTTTTCCATTAACCATAGATTTAGAGACACTAATTGAAATCTGAATCATTAGTACAAAACAACTGTATTACTGGAGCGTCCTGTATATCATGTATTATTAGATATTCTAGCTTTGGTTTAATTTGAAATTGCATTATTGAAACATGTTAAAATCGTAATCTACTTGAAAAAAGTTGTGCTGAATTGTTTTAGGAAAGTTATTATATTTTTTATATAAACCTAAAAACCCACTATTGAGTTTGTATACATTCTCATACTGTTACCGTCTACATTCGATAAACTCATAGCCAAACCAAAATGTTTACGTAAAATGATATTTTTTCAGATCTGGATTATTCATTCCCCAACAGTCTTATTGTGATATAAGTTTGAAAAATGGTATCATCACTTAATGATCGTGTATTAGTATATGTAAGTTCTTGTAAGTTTACCTTCCTTTGTTCCAGGTCACTGAAATTACGAAACATTCATAAATGTTTCCAATTAAAGCGAATAAACTCGTAATCAATTAATTCAAAAAATACTATTTACAAAAACTCGCTCTAGATATGATACACCGGAAAACAACGGCCTACAGTAGTGGTAAATCGATTACATTATAATAAATTGCATTGTACACTATCAGTAATTTCTAACAAAATTAGTCTAACAGAAATATTCGCAACAGTAAAGCTAACAAAAAGAAGACAGAAAGCAACCTAAACTGTTAAGTAGTGCCAGGCATGGCGCCCTGCAGCGACTCCTAGACTGTATACGATCTTAGCTGTGAAAACGTACAGTATCCTACTTTATTACAGGCGTTTGTGTGTCCAGCTGTTTTCCACTGTTTCTGTATAGCAACAACCCACTTCAGTGGTTTGGATAGTTATCATGAGTTAGAGGTTTGCACTAGAGGTTTACTTCTAATACAATGGTAACTTTTGAGTGCCACAGTACGGGAATCCTCTCTCATTAAGCAGTTTTACCTTCTAATACATGGTAAACTTTAGAGTGCCAAAGTCGGAATCCCTTCTCTCTTCAAGGAATATGAGTGAAGTTGGATTTATATATGTCAGATATTAAGGGTTTCAAACACGAGTACGAGTTGAGACGTTCTCGAGCTGAAAATGTGGTTTCTATGTTTCCCGCCGGATGGGTCGTGATGTTCAAATATATCCCCCCCCTCATCGCATATTCCACTTAAACTTTTCTACTTTTCATGAAAAGTTCTTTATGTCACCGCCCTCTTCATTTAACATTTTACAAGCTGTATCTTGTCACAGGTATATCACTTGGTAGAGATATTATAAAATATATATAATATATATAATATATATATATATATAATATATAATATTAGACTATGACTACTTATTATTTTCGTAAAGTGTATTATCGAATGTAATGTTATAACTAAGAGAAAATATATACTTTTACAGGGACTAGTGTAGTTTTCATATTAATAAAACTCATTTTAATACATCATCTAATAACAAAAATACCGGTCATAAATGGTTGATGTCAATAACATAGTTAAATGACAATATAAACAAAATTGTTTTTCCTAATACAGGATTGTAGAGTATGTTAATTCTGAAAACAACCATAAGTAAAGACCAAAGGTTACACTAAATGGTGTAAAAAAGTTATGAAATTGACTCCTCACGTTTTATGTTACACTACACAGCAAACGTTTTTCCTGATTTGTATAATAAGGAATGAGTATCGGATTGCAACAAGCTGGTGAAGAAACAAACATCTTTTTAGTTCACAATTTTATTTTTAAATACAATAAAACATATACTGACAATCGCTTTACAGTCTCACGAGCAAAGATTAAAGAAAGATGCTCAAAGTGACCCTCCGTTTGTTCAAATGCACGCGGTTCCAGGCGTGTGTTCATCTGAGTTTTTCGGACTTGTTCAAAAACTCCAAGTGTCCCCTTAAAACGTCCCCTAAAAACTCACTTAATGGTTTTTATGTCCACATTATGTAAATGTAAACTAATGTTTTTTAATGTCCCCAAATGTATAAGTCCAAAGGATTTTAAGTCCGGTGATCTTGCTGGGCCACGAAAACTGATCCACATCACGGTTTCACTATCCCATAATTGAGTTCTGTGAAACTCCTCATTTACGGAGTGGTCCATGCAACACGACCAGAGAAGTAGTGTACATGGTTGCCTCCGTAACATGTCGAATTTCAAACATCTCATACCATGTTGTTTGGCGCCAAATGCCAGAGGCTACATCATCAAGCAGGGTTAGCTAGCTCGTCTCTACTAAAAAAGTTGCAAGTACAACCCCTACGCCATCTAGAGAATCCCTAAGGAAGGATCCGCACGATATACGACCCTCAAATGATCTGCTAAGATGTTCGCCAGCCCAACACAACACAATTTTACCTGTGATAAACTGATTTGGGACAAATTTAGGTTTGATAGCATGAGGATTTCGTGTCTGAGCCCAAGTGTGGTTGTTTATGGACAGTTAAATGATAGGCTGTTCTTGTAGAATGCCTGTGCACAGCCTCATCGGTATAAACAAAATTGTCACTTTTAAAAAAGTTTGGGAACCGTAGCAACATATATTTCCCCAGAAGGCATCGACAAAAAGCAAACACGGGGAGCGAAGTCTTGTGGCAAAAGAGTTTGGACACATGCATGGAACAGTGGTATGGGTAGTAACTAGGGTACTAGTCCGTTGTAGTATTACAACTCTAGAATGTACTGCTCATTGGCTGACATTGTGAATCATGCATCAAGATAGACAATTATATTCTCTAGCTCATTGCTTACCACTTTTCAGGATAATCAGAACAATTTATCATTAAGAACCAACCTTATTCTAATTCAACAGTCTTCCCTAACATGATAATGTAGTAATCCGGGGCGATACTCCTGCATTAAGCTATGTCTCCGAGAGACTATGCTTGCATTACTATGCTCCGAAAATGACTTCAAGGAACCTGTTTCAAAGATAGGGCATGTTGATTGACATATAGAATTTAATGGCAAACTCAAAATCTTTGACGTGCTTGGACACCTTGTGGTTAGGAAAGTTTCTCGTGATTAAAGATACAGACGTTCTTAGGCGGTGCGCAGTTACTATTGCAAATGTCGTCCCATAACCATAACACCATAAATGCATTTCTGCTAAGTTCCAAGGGTTTCGACAATAATCTAACATGAACATTACAATATACCGTGTCCAGTTTTAATAAATGAAACGAGATACGGCACCAATACTACACATCAATCACTAAGAAACTCATGGATGAAATGATGAACTTGTTAACATATACTATTAACACATTGACAATATCACTCACATTATATCTTTTACATAGTTTGTGATGTTGATTACTATATATGTGTTGTTCAACACAATATGCATAGGTAGAGCTAAATCAAAATTACATAACTGGTTCAATTCCATCTTAAAAACCTAATAATCAATAGCATGATTTCCATCCAGGTATCTCTCAAAATACTATTTATTATTTAAATGTTAACCATACACAGGTACTGTTTAAACACGTTTTCAAAAATGAATTAATTAATTAACTCTCAAGAACTGTTCACCTATACATCAGATACCATAGACAGTGCTACTTATACACTTCTTATCTATAAGAGATGGTACAGCAAACGATGTTATGCTGTTGTAGTGTAATACGCTGATGGCAGTCAATTTCATAAATCGTTTTAATTACTACAATTTAGTTTAACTTGTGGGATATTAGATATGGTTGTTTTCAGAATTAGAATTTCCATCTACCAATCTGTATTAATCGAAAAAACAATTCTCGTTTTTTAATTGTGTACTATTTAACAATGTTATTGGACATTCAAACATTTACAGAAACGCGTAGATATATTTTGATTGATCAAAGATTTTTGGACCCACTTTTTTCATACTTTTTCCTTCTATCCTCCATCATAAAAAACATGTTTCACAACTAACAAGACCTCTAGAGTGATTTTTATTTGATTTTCCGCAGGTTGGATGTTTTCTTAATCAATACCATTCTTTATTTTGATGTTTACAATCGAAAAAGTATAGAACAAAGACACATTTAGCACAATTCACTTAATTTCACCAGGTGAATACTGGAATACAAAGGTAAAAATCCTTTCGCCAGCCGATTACTCACTTAATGGAGCGTTTTCCGGACCTACCTTTATAACGTGTTGAAAATATAACATTTTTTTTTCTTATTTTTTAATGCTCTTAAAAACCCACGTCTTAAAATTTAGTCCAGATTTTTTTAAATTCTGACTCACCCACTGTATATTGACTTTAGAACGGCACACCAGTCTCTAGGCTTTACAATGTAGACTCTTAATAATGGGCCAAAAATTGACGCAGAGGCCTCTTCAGCAATTTTTTTACTGTTTTATTATCTATATATATATCGACAAGCAATAATCTATTACTGATAGACCCTAGTATATTTACCATTTATTACGTTTACAGGAACAAACTCAGTTTTTACAATCTTGTACATCGGCTGCAAGAATGTTCTAATACAAGAGAAGTAGAAAATGTAGCAAGGGTTAGGATAAAACCTGCCTATTACGATATAATCCAGCTACTGAATGTATATGCTCACTGTGTTATACTGTGACTCTTCTATGCCTAATTTTACACAATGATTTATCCATCTAGAACAGTAGTTACCAGGACTATAACAGAACAAGATAGTGACTGAAAACCTAACCTGTACAATCCAATAAACCTTATTAAAATGTCTTGAGCATTATTGTGTTTTTGTACAGTTGCTAAGCGGTCACTAAACTACGTGCTACGGGGTCCACGATATTGATGTAATTATTGTATTCTCGAATTTTTCACCACGTACAAGGACTGAGACCCCTTGTGCTGATCCCTTTGAACGGGAACCCGATTGTCCCACAACTTACACTCATAGAAGTGCTTCAATTCCACTCGAATTACGTACAACCAAATATCATTATTATGTCGTGTCCTACAGTCATTTTTTTGTATAACGTTGAATTGGTGGTAATAAATGTATATTTTATACTTATAACCATAAATGTTTGTTTGCATTGGTATATATAAAATTCATGCATGATGTAAAGTAAATTTTTATGTTGTTACAAATTCATGCAGTTCAGTCACTGCTCTGTGTCCTTTTTGAGTTTTCTATTGACAATGTCTATTGTCAATTAATACAAATAATGGAATTTTATTTAGCAGTATTAAAATTTTTATTTCGTTTTTTTAACTCCAATATGAACTTGTATTCAGTATCTCTTTTACTAGTCAAGTATATCTAAATTAACAAATGAACTAAATTTTTGATGTCAAGATTTAAAAACTTACTTTTACATACCATTTAAGAAAATTAAAATTATTGCCTCATATTATAAGATTTTGTTATAAATATCCAGTAATATAATTTAAATATTATATTAGTATTTTTTGGCTATTTATTTACTTTACTTTAGTTGGTATATGTACGTAAAGATCACCAACTATTACTATAATTTTATTTAATCGTTATTATACAATTTCCATACCGCCGTAAAATCACATTTTACTAATCAGTCAAACCAGTTCTGTGTGAGTAAAATTACGTCACAATAATTAGATTTGTACTAAAATGTAGCAAGGTATGATTGCAGGTCCAAACTGAATTAGTACAGAATCCATGCTTACGTCATACAGTAAAAGCTACCCTAGAAAAACACACTTCCCCAGGAAGTAGGCTGTTATTTGAGAACATCCGCCGGAAATGAGCTTTTCTGACAGCTCTCAAACTAGAGAAAGTTTAGTTACTGAATAGCAGAAAACATTACGTGTTGCATATGATATCAGATAGCATGGTTTCGTTGTAATTAGTTTTTTATTTGTTGTTACTAATAAATAATGATTTTTAAAGACATAATTAACATTACGAATACTTTCATATCAGGAACAATAGAGACAACTATACAATAATAAACAAAATATGTTATATAAATAATATATAAATATAAATATAATTATATATATATATAAAAAATATAAATAATAAACCATTTATTATATTACAAATTCAACTGCTCATTTACACTTGGAGCTTTCCAACTTATTTTATTAGTTAATCGTAAAAATTAAGGGCTTTGCAGTGTACTGGTAATACCATCATCTAGCAAATGGGATATCCAGGTCCGAGTCTCGTCGGAGAAAGTACTTGTTGTGATTCAATGTTTATTGCAATAAAATTGGGCTATTGCCACATTTTCTTAAAAATTTAAGGTCTTTGATCTCGAAACTATCCACAGTTATAATTTATATGGTCTAGATGCGTACCAAGAAAGTATTTTGGAAAATTAAAACTGCAATTTTATGAAAGAGCCGACAATTCTTCACACAATTTCTTAAGCCACGCAATAACTCAAATAACTGACCATTTTATATTATTTAAGTGTCATCTTTGCAATATCTGTAACAAATACAGAGATACCCTGTCTTTTTAAAATTATTTTTCCATTTAAATATTTTAAACTAAATGGCAGTCGTATTTTTGAGATGGTGAAAATTATCTTACCTCAATAATTAAGTAACATTTCCCCCCCCCCCCACCCCCCCCCCACAATATGAGATGACCACGATAGTTACATTACATAGCTACATAGCTTGGTACAATTGGTCGAGTAGGATAAAGTGGCCAGACCCCTTGGCCACTAATTTGTCCTTCTCTCTGCTGACCACTGTAATTTTGAGCTAACCTTTGAGAGGCAAACACTTTACAGTACAAATACCGGCTTGTTTACGGTCAACTTGGAATTCATTTACCTCTCTCCTAAGAGTAAAGGCTAATCGCTTGGTTCTGCATCAGCTTCACTGTCATGTTTTTTACAATGACAAGACTAAACTAAACATGCTCGTTGGAATTATACCTCGTAATGGGATTAGTTAAAAAAGTTAAAAGTAAAATTAATATAAAATTAAACGAAATGTTTTTATTCTTTACACTACTAATATCGGAAAGAATTGAAGTTTTCCACCTTCGATTGTGTTACTTATATTTCAACATTTCATATAGAATTGTTAAATTTTGTACTTCTTGGCATGGAAGCAAGTAAAGAAGAGGGTTTTACAATTTGGCTTTAGATAATCTCTTCCTCAAATACTAATATTTCGTTACCAAAGTAGAGTGAAATGACTAATGTAACACACACCCGTAAAGCAGATGTTTGAAATAAATATAGATATCTCACTGCCATCGAGGCTATATACGAGATAGGATTATAACAGAGAATGACGTCATTGGTAGAGATGATTGGTATGACGTGATCTGTGCGGGATGATCTGTCAATACAATCTGTAGAGAAGTCCTCTAACTGATTGATTGTTTTGCTATATCTATTGATTAAGGAAATTATAGCAATATAAGAAATTACATGTACCTTTTTATTTTGAAGTTTCGTACTACGAGAAGATTTATTAGTGCAATAATCTATATTTTCAATATACTGCGCCCTTATCAACTACGTAATTTCGTAAATATTTCAAAATAAAATATTGAACTTCTGTAATGTACTCCTATCCTTCCAAACTGGCAAAATAACTGTTTGGGATTAAACTTAGATGCTGCATACAGATCGGTTATATTACTTATTTCCGGCTTTAAAAAAATACCCTCCCAACGAGCCTATAAGTTTAAGGATTGTATGAATATCCAAAAAACATTTAAATGATAACACGTTTTTTTCGAATGACGTTAAAGATCAACAATTATAAAACCAAATACCCTTTCATGAACATCTCGTCCTCTAAGATTATATTGTAAAATGGAATTTAAAAACTACCTTTTTGATGATTAAATGTTTCATACCTTAAATCTGATTTATTGATCACCACATATCTTTACTTCTTTCAATTACAGTAAAAAATCTAGTTTGTGATTTTGAAATTCTTCCCTTAGGACGTGCACCTACGTAACCGTAGTACGACAGTCAGATGGTCGCCATTGCGTTGTAGCATTGCCGAAACCATTTCCTCACAACATATGTTAACGTTTTACTGTTATAACAGACCACCATAGTTTTAAGATGTAATGTGTTCAATCCATTGATCCAGCTAGTATTAAACAAAAGTTTTCTTTAAAAAGCTCTTTAATACTGTAACAACTTTACTTGTAATATGGTTCTCATAAAATTACAATAAGTTTCTTTCCACTGATTATTGGGTTAACAAATCGGAACGTATAAGCCAATCACACAATCTCTGGTAATTTAAGGAACTAGAAGGCAATAAATTTCTATCGATCACCAATAACAAAGTTAGAATGACAAAGTGGGAAACATTAAACGCCTTGTCTTCCCTCCAATCACCGACTGTTACATAAGAGGTTGGACTGTGTTACAGTGCTGTTACTATTGATTGTGCTCCATTTCACTCTATTGATGATTCCGTTAAACTGAATACGTCATTATACAGGGGACAGACTGAAAGTAATCAATGTATTTTAATTCAAGGATAGACCTATATAATTAATTTATGAAATATTCGAATTTTCTTTATTTTATATGTAACCCAACACATTCCATAACTTTTTATTCAACTATTTACTTAGGTACTCCCTCCCTCAGTACAGCCTTTAAAAATTAATTTTATATTTTCGATACGTAAACGAAAAATATCTTTTTCTGAATAGATAAGAAGCACAAACATTTTTTTATTTATATATAATTTACTATAAAAATTGATGTTATATGAGCATAATTCGTTTTACGAAATAAAAAATTTTAAATTAAAAAATAAGAGCTATAACTACAAAAAAAATGAAAAATTAAATTAGGGTTTTTTGTAAAACTTTAAATCTGTACAATTGACAGTGTAGCAGTTTCAAGGATATAATTTTCAGTCTTCACAAAAGTAAAAAATTGGTAATCCGAAATTCTTTTATTCTTTTAATTTTAAATTTATTGTCAAAATTTAGCGTTACTCTAGAGTGTAAGTTGCACTTTTTAATTGACTAAAAACCCTTTTATTTAAAAACTGAAGCCTTATTTAGTAAATGATTTGAGAGTGAATAAAAAGACAGATAAAAAAAAGTTCTATTTTTGTTTTGGAAATCCAGCTTTGTTAAACAGTCCTCGTAAAGTGCTTTAAGCTTTGGTTTTGTAGGTCATCGTTTTATTAATTTTAGACAAAAATGGTCTTGAATATAAAACACTTTACTGTGCTCTGGGGTTTAATATAAACTGATTTAATTCGTTAAAAATAAAAAAAGCATTTTATAAGGGTCTGTAGTAGAAAATATTAATAATTTGTGTCTATACGAAAAACGTAGGTAAGCGTGATGGCTTATGAAAAACATACACTTCCCCTATGAAACATGATGGCATTAAAGTCTGCCCCTTTAAATTAGTCTGTTACGTACGAGCAAAAATTACACTTTTGTCTATTTTAGTACAAAGTGCACAATTTTGTCTTTATGTTCTTTGAAATATTTGAATAGTCAATCGTTTACAAATACATGTCGGTATTTAAAATATTAAAACGAAATATAGTAATTTTTTAAATGGATCTGTTGCGTGAAAATATTCCTAAACAGATAAAAAATTGTTTTAATAAAGGGTATAAGTGTGTTAAGGGATTTAACTATAAATTTTAGTTAAGCACAATAAATAATATGAACGGGGGAAATGCTTTATCATTCCTTTGAAATTTTATACTTCTTGTTAGTGATATTACGAAATTTGTTTTTTTAATTTTTAAACCCAGTCGAATTTACAGATTGTAGTATGTGATAGTGCACATGAAACGCATCTTGATATAAAAAACGGATGTAATTTCTTCCAAAATATTACAAATTACGAATTATAGAAAATAAAACAGTAGTTCCCTTAAATATTTGGTATATGATTCTAAATGATTCATGAAAGCATGAATATAGGAAAACAGGTAAAGTTATTTTTGTTTTTTATATGTACACATATATTATATTATATATATATTTATATATTTATTATATATATATATATATTTAGATATATATATATATATGGGGTATATATTTATACAAGTATGTATAAATACATATATATATAATATATATATATAAACGGGAAAATGTTAAAAAATATGGTAAAAAAAAAATTTTTTTTTAGGGTTTTTAAATTCACGAAATTAATTAAGTTTCTTAATAAAGTTGGAATGTTTTGAAAATTTGTTAAATGATTAAAACGAAAGCAGTTAAAACTTTCATTGTATTTTTTGGGTGGATCAAGTGGATTCTAAATGGTGGTCTGGCAAGTTTTAAAACATTTTAATGGAGTAAAAGTTTAGAAATCATTTCTTTAACGCTTTCTTCGTTAGAATTTTTTTTTTTGGTGTTTTATAGTTACCTTATTTTATTTTATTTATAGTTTTGTAAATTTCGTGGAAAATATCTAAAATATTAGTCTTAGAACACTCAAGAAACTAAAAAATTAAGTCATTCACCTTCTTATTTATTTTATACGTTATTGCACAAAATTACACTATTATAAATAAATTTAATTTGATGTCTGCAAGTTTCCATATTAAATGCAAACATTTTAATAATTAGATTGCTGTATTCTAGAAATATATACTCTAGGTAAGTATAAAGAGAAGTAATAAGTTTTTTATGTTTATGGGTGTTCGGATGAAACCCCTTAAGATATTCTAAATATTATATTTTACAAAAATAAATGTAATGTTTTCTCGTAAATTATAAAATAGATATTTTTATAAAGGTTAGGGAGTAAACAAACCCATTATGTGGGAAAGGGTTTAAAACTTTTTATTTAAAAACGGCAATTTTTTTAACAGTACTCAAGGCTTTTTTCAAAATGTTGATTTAAAAAATCATAATAGAAAAGCTTATTGAATTTCCTTTATATCCCGTATACTTTAAAAAAACCTATTTACCAAAATCTTCCCCATCTTTAAACAATTATACAGATAGGAGACACAAGCTATCACAAATACGTAAGATATTAAAAATAATAACCTATTTTTATAAAAAAACCTAAATGTCTGTATATGTGCTCGCGTGTCTCTAACATTTTTGTAAAAAATTAAAAGGACCGAGTTAATGAAAATTTTTACCCCCTTTTAACCTTTATGGCATAATTATTCGGAGATTTCTACCACTAAGCTTCGCTTTTATCTAAAAATAGGGGAAAATCCAACGTGGTCTTCAATTTTTCATTAGGCAAAAAAAATATTTTAAATTTAGAGTCTGATCATGTAACAAATGTCTGGAAATATTTTTATTGCAGCACAAAACCCTGCGTTTTCATTAGTTTTAAATACTAATTTAAATTTTTTTTTATATTTAGAGTCTTGAAAGTGTAGAGTAAGCTTAATGGTAACAGCGCTTTTCATTTTAACACTTTTCTTCAATCAATAACTTAATCTGTATCGAATAAGTAACATAAACTCTCTTTGGACAACTAAATTTAATTAACTTGTGGCTTCTAAGCAATTAACCATCACTGAAGAAAAGACTTTGAACGCAATATCCCGCTCTGATATTAATAAATTTAACAGTAGTAGTAACCAGTAATACGGTTAGAAATATCCGTTATTTGATGACAAGAAAAATAACAGTTCTCGTTATGTTGCAACCGTTTGGAATCAGTTTCGCAGACAAGGTTTATTGCTGAAATAGTGCTTACTTTGACTGTTGTCTGTCAACTAGCTGACAATAGAAACAATATTACGTTTACGTCATTATCTAACAACAATCCTTTTTTTTGAGAGATATATCCATATTAATTAATATATTTGTATTAGTATCTATAAAAACCTAAACCTACTGAATATAAATATTTATTATAAGTATACACTATTTGAAAAGTTTTGTCCATTAATACACTAAAAATACATTAACAAGTTTTAACTAGCATTGTATTTTATAGCTATAATCCTTATTTAATGTATGTACAAGTATATCAAACTGTGAATTGTTAAAGAACTACTTGAACATTAATAAAAATGCTACCAAACCATATCATTTGCAAAAGCTCAACATTTCTGATTCATTTTGTTTTAAAAGCAACCAGAACTAATATTAGTTTAAATAAAAACCACAGGAGGCCCAAACACGTTTGACGTTAATTGGATGAGCTAACGAAAGACACTCCAGACACGTAAATATTTTTATATCATCTGTCTGTCTCTGCGCGCGATATTTCGAAAACCATCTACTGACCTATGTATTTTAAATTATTGTATGAAGCTTCATTCTATTTAGGAAACGCTTAGTCTTTGGTAATAATGCAGGTTCACTTTAATGGGGATTGGCTACTCGGTTAGTGAATATTTTTATTGTTACTTCATGGGTATCTTGATTGATGGCAACGAGAACATTTTCAGAACAAATAGATAAATTAGGAACAAACTGCAACATGAGGGATGGTAAAAACATGGTAACCTAACTAAATCAAATACACAATATTTTTTGTGCCTAAAAACAACTGCTATGAAAAGGTTAATGATCCAAAAATGATAATGTTTATTATATATATATATATATATATATATATATAGTATATTGCTTAATATATATAATTATCATATAAATATAATAAATGGTACGATATCATGGGGAAATGTTTCATCTGTAGACTGTTAAATATAAACATAGACAAAGAATGGGTTCTATGATGCTCGCATGACTAACACTGCGATTTCGCCTTGATCGTCAATTGAAGCTATATTATCACTCAGTAACAATCTCTACAATAAATGTATGTGGACTTGAAAATTTCACATGCAACTTCATTGAAGCCTGTTACGAGACACGTGCTGTGACGTTCTGCTTGTTAACAAAAATTTAGGATGGGTGGGAGGGTATTGGTGAAATTTTATTCAAATTGACGAAAAAAACTCTTTACAGAGTGAGGGGTCTAAGGTTTAAGCATGTTACATTTTAGTTTATAACATGTAAACTTAATTAATAATTAGTAAGCATACAACACACAAATTTAATGGTAAGAATGTGTGGAAGTACGTGTTTCGCGTGTTTATCTCAGTCGAAATTAAGACGACTGACGATAACTTTTAACTGCAACAGGACTTTACGGTATCTTCGGGTGGTTCCACCAGAGAGTAAACTCTCACGGCTCTTCTTTTTTACATTGTATAAACAGTCCATCGCTGCAGGTACCAAAATGTTTCTAATCATTAACTTACTATAGTGAACAAATACCTACACGATATATTTATGGAGTAAAGCCACGGGTCGTACACGTTATTGACACGGGTTTTATGTGGAGAAAGTCCTCTTTGACGCATGCATTTACTAAAACTGTCATCATAGTCGAGGTATATGAGCCAATACGTTAATATACAACAACGCAATTTAAAAATTTTGTTGTCCATTCAATACAATTATTAAAGAACTGAAATTACGTTAATTTTTGTAGATTTTAATTAAAAACCAATATTACAGTCAAAGTGGGAAAAATACTGCTTGTTAAATACTTGGTAATACAGCAACTAACCACCATTAATATTTCCATTTTTCTATATTTTTTGGTTTACAAACTTCTCGTTGTTTAATAAATATTCTTTAATATTCTCTTATATGTCAAAATAAAATATACATAATAACTCCACTAAAAAGCTAGAGAACATCAATCGAAGTTTTATTAAAATGATAGTGGGGTTTAGGATGTACCGTGGGGACAGGTATCAATTTATTTCAGACAAAAATATATATATATATATATATAAATATTTATCTATAAATATATATAGATATATATATATATATATATATATATGGTCTCTCATTTATAATTGTATCGTTTTTGAGCTTCTTTCCTTTGTCGACTGTTCTTTGGATCTCTTCAAACGAAAATGACTCCAAATACATTATAAACTACATCTTACTTCTACATTAAACATACCCCATACATAAAAATCATGAATAACAAAAGGAATTATCTAAAAAAACCCCATAAAATTCCAAAACATTACATCACAACAAAAATTAAAAAAAATTTTAAAATTCAACTCAAAAACACAAATAAAAAAACTCACCCATTCATACCATATACCAACCAAAATAATCTTTAAACTCAAACCAATAATATAAAAATAAAATACACCTCTATCCTACCTAAATTTACAAACACAACATTTTCACCCAATCATAAAAAACACAAAACAAACTCTCCAAATCATATACACCAAAAAAATTTACACACACAAATACAACATAATCTACTACTAAAAACTCTCCACTTATTCTTCAATCTAAAAGACATCATAACTAGACTCCCACTCCCAAGACATATATCAACCCTCTAATAGCCACATTAATACATGACTGTTAAATTGCATAGTGTCCCCTCTAAGTACCCTATCAATGTCAATACCTGTCCAATCATAACACTATCCCCCCCCCCACAACAAATCACATACTCACACCTCACATAGGACCTACTCATAACTCCCTCATCCACTATCTCTGCAGCCTTAACAACCTCATATCACTAACCATGCTCTCACTCCCTATATGATCCTCCTACTCGAATACAACCAACGTACTTCCACCTCCCACTGTTCATGTCTGTATCTCCCCCCCAGATCCCATGAGATCCTCCGTACTCAGGTGTGTGTGTGTGTCTATGTTTGTTGTGTGTGTGTTGTCTCAGCTCGCCCAGCACTATAGTACACCAGTCCCACCTCCACTCGTACACATATATAATACCCTCGACTCACCCTCTGTCGCACTGTAACTCGAGACACCATTTGTGTCATCTCTCCTATACATGTCATAATATTCACTCTATCAGAAAAATATACCTCAACAATGATGTAAATCCTGTACAAGGCACATCAATGTGTCCCACAGACCATACAGTGAAGACCCAACTCGCTATCCAAACGTATACGTCATAGACAACCGTCCATATACACATCGCATCTACCCCATAAAACCAAACACCCAACAGATCCAACCTACCTAACCCTCTTGCTGAACCTACAATACCTAGAAACTCCACTCCACCCACACAAAAGACCATCACGTGCACTCTACCTCAATACAATCTGATATCACGACATGACTGATTCTACCTACCTAATATACTAAATGTGAACCTGTCATACCTCTCAGTATACAAATTACTATCACAGACTATCTATCCAATCTAAAACTACAATATACCTGACTCTCACCTAGAAATATATTTATATCTTAATACCCCAGTTATCAGAGTATACCAAGAATCTATAGACTAATACCTATGTAGATAACTGAGAGAACCATAGAATAATAGAAAATAAGATAAAAGTGAGATAACTGTGTCCTTCTAAGAGCAATCGTCGAATTGTCTGTATATGTATCTTGCCATCTCGTATATGTTTTTGGGCTAATTTACCTCAAGGTAATACCCAAAACTCGCACCACTCACTCTCGTGCCCTACGTTCCCACTTCGGTATGTGAGAGATCATGAGTATCTCTCCACTCGGCTGTTATGATATAGAGCCGTTGTGCACGACCCTCTGACTCAATCGATTTTATCCCCATACTCATTGGCGTGCTTAGATGTGATTACATGGCGTGCCTCTACTCATTGAACTACGAGTGATAAGTTGTACGATGAGTATGCCATCCTGTGTATAAGAGATATAGAACAATAATCAGTTGTGTGTCCTGTTGAACAATCGAGTACGTGTCTCGACCTACTATATCACTTATGAAATATTGTAATCGTCTACCCGCCGCCACATCCCTAGTCATCTCCAGCCGCAATCGTGCAAGTGATTATTCTGTATTAGCATGTGACTAATTGTGTCTCTGTGCGCTCGTTATCCGTCTTGAACTCGAGTGTGATGCACTAGTTTGTCGTTCGACGACGCCGTGAAGAGATGACCACCAATCGCCAGCCACCATGCGTGACCTGCTCGGTGATCTCACTACTATCTGACTCCTCGCGCTACACAAGGTGAGTGTGTGTGATGCCACTCGATAACATGATGGTTACAGCAACGCCATCCCTTGTAATATTACCCGACTAAGACAATCATCAACCCCTTTCCCGTGCTCTTAAAGTGAAACCACGCTTGACATAGCCAACTCAAACGCTCCACTACGCTGTATCACCCCGACCCCCCCACACACCCCCCCCCCCCCCCCCATACCCCCCACCCAGCACGCAGACCCCCCCCTCTCGGCGCGCTTCACCGATGCAGTGCCAATTATGAAATTACTCCTCCCCAAAACATTGCTTCGAAAGTTTCGCGTGAGCTTGTTGGAGTTCAGATACACGTTCCTAGGATCTTGTCTGTCAATATTCATCTTTAGTTTCCGCTTACCCAACACTATTTTGGACATAAATATTTGTACTGACGATTTAACATATAGTCATAACTTAATTATCCGTGTATGCATTGCTCCATCATATTTTTCAGAGCGATTATTATTATCGATTATGTATTACTCATTTAATTCTGCTTTGCGTCATTTGTTCAGGATTTACGAAGCCGCGCTTAGAGTTTTGTTTGCATTTTTTTTTGTTTTCTTTTCTTTCCATTATTTCTTTTGCGTTATGTTTACGGGTAAAGCTATAGTGTCATTTTAAGCCTGTAATAAACGTACATTTTTAAATTAACCACTACGACTTTATGCTTTAAATTTTAGAACTTGTTTCTCGTTATGGAATCTGGTCTTTTGGGACGTTTTATTTGCGTCGGGCGAGCAGGCGTTGAAATTTAAAACTAAACTGACCTGATGGTTATAATACTTAAACTATTTAAAAAATTTGGACTGTATAATGTGTAACTGGATATCTTCAATTTTACCGAAACGGTTGTAGTTAATAAATAAAAACAATTTTCGCAGAAATGTTAATATAATTTATGGCTATTTTAACTTAGCCATAGGCGTTAATTTTTATTTAAATATACGAGAAACACTGTATCTAAAAATAATACATGTTACAGAATTGAAAGGGAGCGGTTGGTGCCGGTTATAAATAAGACACAGACATCGCGGTTTTACATATATGGTTAAAGGCAGTTGATCCGTTAACGCAGCAATCACTCATGGGGATCGGAAAATTTCGGTTTCTGATCTTAACCGTTCTGATTTCTGGAGACTGATTATCTGGAGAACGTACGGGACATGATAAACTTGTATTAACGTGGGCTTTAAATGCTTTATTGTATTATATGCAACGCAATCGTGTTAAGTGATGGTTCATGGATACTTTATTTTGGCTGGAAGCAGTAGTGAAAGTTGTTTTAAATTGGCCTCATAGGTAAGTTTGACATGTAATTTAAGAATTATCGTAAAAAAATCTAATTTGTAAACTATCATCGTATAATAATTGAATGGATAAATTGTTTACAAGGGACCATTGCAGATTGTGGCAAAATATATCCGATTAAAAAGGGTATTCCCTGCCCTACATAATAATGTTGTACGTAACATTATAAACCCATTAATATAAGTTGCTAGGTATAGGACACGTGCTTGCCCACCAAGGATTTTGCTGATCGGTTCGTATCAACTCAGTAGGCAACCACAATTTTAAATCTCTTGTCTGCAAGGTAATGTGAAAACATTTTTTTCTATTGGTTTTTTTGTTTGATTTGAGATAAAAATGAAATGATGATATGGAGACTTTACATTTTTCTTGCTACCTCAGCGAAGCCTGTTATGCAATTCGTAGTGTAGGTTTTACTTACCTATCTTATTTTATCTGTCCAGCTCTCACTATGAGAAGCTTACCTCAGCACTAAAATTTCTGTGGCAAGGCAGTAAGAATAACTGGTTACATCGTTACTTGGTTATACTTTTAAACAGGAATAGCGACACAGGCGCTGCACTTCGTTCAAATTTGATTGTCAAACAATACAAAGTTCTTCACCGTATTTACGGATCATGATGAGTATAAGTTGTTAAACGTTATTTTATGAGAGTAAAGTTGTCCTGAGCTTAAAATTACACCTGGACCTGAATAACTTCTTAGGAAACCCTTTGGGTCCCACACTTCATAGTTTTAATGTAACACCCACAATAAGATACAGTGAGAGATAATCATCAACACGTAACACTGGCATAATCATTTGACATTTATAGTCAACTTATACGCATATTGCTTTGGGAAAGTATTGGAAGAAAAACTGATGTTAAATTGGGACACAATTACACTATGATACATTTAAAATTTTTACTAAATACTTATACAGAAAACTAAATACTACAGAAAAAAGTGCTGGTAAAACCATATGAACGGGTGTGTGTGTGTGTATATTCACAAAGAGCAAACCATCATTTTTTTCGTCCAAATACAACTATGCTAAAGGTCAATTAGGGCTATAATTAAATTCCCGAGATAGTTGACAGTTATTTATAGTTAAGAGGATAAATTAATTTTTCAATTTTTTTAATTGTCAATTGAAAAAATTTTACTAAAAAATACTGGACGAATAAATTATGATAGGTTTGATACGTACTAAAAGTGACCTTTTATTGACCAATCTTTAAAACTATAATATTACATACACCAATACAAGAGCATTAATAATTATTAATGCTTCACTAAGAAGTGATTACTAGTCCTTACGGCGAAATAAATTTCAAAATTGTAATACCTGTGGTTTACAAAAATGATATGTTAGCGCTTTGTAATTTTGGGTTTTAGAAGAAACAACAAGTGTAACGCAAAACATTTTAAATGTATTATCGAAGTTGGATACAAATGTTTGAAAATCGTACTGTAGACAGAAAAGGCTCTAAATATCGGTATATGACTCTTTTACAATGTGAGGTATTTAAGAAATCTTGGACCCTTGTGTTTTAAGGCGGTAAAGAATATAGCACAATATTTTATGAAGTGTTGGGCCAAATATATCAATTATATAATTGTGTTATTAGTGAATAACATAATATTGCCTCAAAAAATTAAAACATAGAATCCATAACCATTCCCAACATAGGATGTTGAATTTAGATAATGTACTATCACAGAGGGGGGCGCAAATCATATAAATGCAAAGCCTTGTTTTCAAAGGACTGTTGGAGGGCCAATGCATGGTACATGTGGACGTCGTTCACGGGGGACAAATTACTGAATGAACACCCAATTGGCGTGAAACCTCGGATACTGATATTTAATTAATTTATTATTCATTACGTAACATAGACTTGGCCACAAACCAAGTTTACGCAGACACTTTCGGTTTGTGTCAATTGCCATAACTACATTCTGTATAAATAGGCATAATAATTTTAATAAAACATTGAATCACAAAAAGTACTTACTCCGCCGGGATACTCGAAACAACCCGGATCTCTACAGGTTTAATATTTTTACATCAATATAAAACGAGAAAAAAAATTTACTTAGTTACACAGCTATTGCTAGCCTATAGGACATTGCATGTACAGATGTTTAAATATACGATATTAATGGCCAGTCATTCGTTTCGAATGAAAATCGATGAAAATTTATGACATGAATATCGAAAATATGTGACAATATAATTTTGGCTTAGATATATACTAGGACAAATTATTAAAATGCTTTTACCTAAATGCCACAACCATAACCCCAAAAGTGATCTATTCCAAACAAAACACATCAACAGTAATAATTAGTAAGCTAAGCAAATAACGGAACAAGATATGTAATGTGAAAAAGGGAAAAGGGTTTTTTTAGACATAACAATGCAATATGTTCCTTGTTTGTCCTGCCCTGTATATAACTCATCGTTCGGGGTTGTACATGTTTCTTTCTATTTGTCCGGCTTCTCAACTGACCAGAGGCGTAGTTCAGTTTAGTGTGCTACCTGGTGTGCGTTAGTTTGTGGTGATATAAACATAAATATAACCTTAAACCCAACTCTTACTACCACTGAATTGTTTGTTATTTATGTTCGGTGCGTTTTTAAAAAATGTGTTTCGTTGTAAAAACTATACATTATTGTTATTACATTGCAGTTTATACATTAGTCTTAACTAATTGTTTAATCTCTAAAATCGGGGTTGTTTTACTAAAGTTTAGTTAAATTTGCTACATTTATATGCCAGCACTAGCATTTATTATGCCTTTTTCTGTTGCATCATAGTGATATGCGTACTGGAAAAGTATGATTATAGCGAGTTCTCGCCTTTATTGGGTTTCTTTAAGAGAAAAATTTTCATCTGGCTATTTATAAATTTTTCTTCATGGGAAAACTTAATGGAAAACAATCCGTAAAATTTAATCCCTATTAAAGTAATATTAAATAATATGCATATAAAACAATAAACTACAATTTTTTTTTTAATATTTAAATGATAAATAAGGACAAAATACACACAAAAACGCTCTATTTACAGGTCGACATTTATCAGAAAAATTAACAAAACAATTTAACCCACAGTATACTGCAATATTTATAGATTAAAAAAAGGATATCAACCTATGATGAGACTTGGAGAGCATGATCCAGCCCACCTGGACAGGGGTGAGGGAGGGTTTTAGGAAAAATTTCCAAAAATACATTTTTTATTAAGTTTTGTGGGTTTGGGAAATTAAAATTTTAAGTACAAACTAGGGGTGTCATATCCCACATAACATTGGTTAGAGATTCATTAGTGTTCTTTGATTTCAACTTTAAGCACTTTTTCCTAATGGGGTTGACAATAACCTTTTATAACTGTTTGGGGAAAAACTCTTTACTATAACTTATAAAAAGGGCTTCATTTTTTTTTCAAAAATTAAAATTTCCTTTTTTAAATAACTTTTTGAAAAGTGTTCCTTATGCTCATTTAAGTCCATCATATTAAAGGAGTCAAAATAACGCAAACACTGTTTCATATTCATTTTAGACTCAGAATATTTTGATATAAAAATTATTATTGTAGTTTAATATTGTTGCATCAACATTTTTTTTAAAATCCGTTGAAATTTTGAAATTATAATACGTGGCGTGCGTAGTGCTAAACTGAAGCGTTTAGATGTCCAACATGGAATTCAGTTTGGTACACCCTGTTTTTTTAATAATAAGAGAAATTTTATAAAAATATTCTGTTTATGAGTTGATTATTAGGACTAAGAGAGTCTCTGAAGTCATCAGTTTGACCGTTAGAATATTTGATTATATTTGCTTTGTCACAATCTCTTTTAGTCAGCAGAAAAAAGACATTTATGAATATATTAAAACCGCTAGGCCTAATAAAAAACACAATTAAATTTTTAGGTTTCAAGCTTTCCTCATTTTATACAGAAGTGCGCTTACTATTCTATTGAATTATATGAGGGTATGCTAGAAACCTGCAAGCAGACGTTGTATATCATTCAGAAGCACGTAGATTTATATTTGAGAGAGTTCACGCGTACCTGTTACCGGAACTAACCCACACGTTGGAGAAACACGGAATTGGGTACATGGATGTTGTATTTAAGAGAGGGCAGTGGTTTTTCCCTCCATCTTTAGCAAACAGTGTGAACGGGGGGATAAGTACAATCACCTTAAAACTCATAAAAGTTGAGTAAGTATTTTTTATAATAATGTTATAAATTAATTAATGTGTTTTTATCGATTGTAAGTAGTTTGTAGTTAAATTTATATAAACACAATTCTTATTTAAAATCTAAACCAGTTATTTGTTATATAATGCCCATTCAGACTTTTATAAAAATAAATTACCCAATATGAGCTAGTTATTGTAAGATTAAAGGAAATTAAACAAGAAGACATAGTATGGAAAACGCTATTCTATTCTTAAGAACAGAAGCATTTACAAATTCTTTCACAAAAAAATTCCGTTGTTATAATGCTTCAAAAATAAAAAAATATTCGAAAGGTATTTTTTAAAATGCATATTGTGCTCTTATATGTATATGTGTACTCTTTTAACAGTTTGGAAATCGTTAAATATATATAGTTATCATTTAATCGGTTTTCTTTTGTTGATGCTCGCTTAAAAAGGGTTATATCTCCGAAATTAGACCTTACAATACTAATATATTGCGTCAATTAGGAAAATTTTTTTTTGATAGCTACTATAGTGATTAGAGATACAGATGTCTGTTACCAGACTCATTTATGACTAATATGACTCAATAACATATACAGTTCAAAAAGGGGTTGACTATAACTTACTCACGATAACCCCACAGTTTTGTGTAAACATTAGAACATAGCATTTGACAAAACACAAATTTTATCAATAAATACTAAGCACGTGTCACTAGTCAGATTATCAGCAATGTGCGTCAATCCATACAAAAATTTTGTCAAGGGTAATAATTAAAAAGGTATTAACAAACTTTTAGAAAATCACTTTTTGCATTGGATCCCTATTGGTGATGCATTTCATACCCAGGTGAGGTCTGTAATTAGATTTCCTGACAGCCTCCTATTATTTTAAAATTTCTTAGTGTTTTTTTGATTTGAATTATTGTAATGTACTTTCACAAATTTATATTTTATAAAATTAAAGGACATCAATTTTGCATACAAAATTAAAATAAGCATTTTATTTCAGAGTAACTTTACATTAGTTGGTGGCTACCTTTTATATTCTGTCAAGAAACATACAATTACATTCTGACTGCTGTTAATGGACGAATACACTAACAGGATACTCGTCTAGCCAGGAAATATAGAAAAAAACTTACTATCAAGCACGTTACATAACTATGCAGATAGTAAAAATAGTTATAAATTTAATTAGTAAACCAAAAACTCATTATCGTAATACTATACAGTAAATAAATAAAAATTATTTTTATGCCATATACAATGAAAGTTGGAGTTAACTTTATTCATAAAAAATTCGTTGTTCTATAAACAGATAAAATATTAATCTTATTATTATTATAAACGCAATGTATCAGCTGTAAACTACTTTTATTCGTGAAATATCAAGTACTAGTCTACAAGCTAACAACTAAATCTAAATCTGAAACTGTTTTCGCACGCTACTGATTTATTTACAAACTACAACATATTGTTTGGAAATCTTGTACACACTAAGCGTTAATTTAGTACCAAGGTATAATTTATTCTATTATATATTTCAAATGTCATTAGTTTTATATTAAATTGTATTACTTTAATACAGTGTAATTGTTAAAAGTGTTACTGTACTTGATTCATGATTTTTTACGCTTGCTCGTTACCACGTCCTTTCTTTTTTACGTTATAATCCACTACAGAGCCACTTGCTTTATAAATTGTCGCACAAATGATTGTCATTGCGAGTTTCACAAAGTAGGTGTCAAGTAACAATTGTCAAGGCTGCGTATAGTTCATCTGGAGTCGGTGAGCTAAGTGAGCAATCTCAAAACATTAGTCTTGGACGTAAGACATTAGTGTTACGTTACTGGCTGTTGCGAACCGACGTGCTTGATGAAAGGATAGAGCCAAGCGAATCATCCATTAAAGTTAACTGAATTTTCCACTACAGCAAAGATATATAGCTTCATATTGTTGATTCTATTTTATGCATCAATTAAAGGCGATTCAATTAAATCTTTCACGGAGAGAGTTACCATTACCTATTTTATTTATATTTTTTGTATTGCTCGACATTATTGAGTGGTTGGACTGAGAAATATTAAACTGTTGCCCTGAATATTCTGACGTATTGAATCGTTCAAACTCTAGCGCTTCCTGATACTTTTAAATTTATACGTATAAAGTTATCATAATAATGAATAGTCATATAAAAATTTACGAATGAAATCAATCATAACTGAACAACTATTTTTTATAGAGACTGTGTTAAACGTCACTTCGTTATACGTGTTGTAAATTCCGTTAGATAAATTGGCCTTCTTATCCACAATAGAAAAACTATGCCGCGAGTTCTGTTTCGTAAGTATCAGTTCTGCGTATTATTTTACTTACTAAGCCGATATATCCGGTAAATATATATATTAATATCATATATCAATACATACGGTAAATGTACAGTAAATTGTTAAAAGTTAATTATATGTATCTCCATTTTTGTTCATGGTAATTAAAATACTAGAAAAATTTCACTCATTATTATGTACTCGGAGTTGTTGTAGGTAAAGGACTTAGAGTTCGTCAAAAATTTAAACATTTGGTAGCCGTCTCTTTTGTCATTACTATAACTAGCAGCTTATGGACTCATGGGCATCCATTCGATCCAAAAATTCAATGGTTTATTAAGGGAAATATTCTTATGAAAAAAAATAGGTTGCTTACTTTCCGATGTCACGAAAAGAACTGTGATAAATTAAATCTATTAAATATATATTGTAAATGTTATTTAAAGTTCCCACATAGATTATCTTGTACTGGCGGAGTGTCAGCTTAAATTGTCATAGTGTTTTAATAATAATAAATGTTCAGTTTTTAATGTTTCAGAATTATGTTTTAGTTAACTCTTCCTGTATTTCCGGTATAAATAAAATGTGTTATGGGTGGAATACCAAATATACTGAAGACTCAAATTTACCTTATTATATTGAAAGTTAACGAATTAAACCGCAACTCCAAGACCAAGAAGTTTCGATATTAGAAAAGCACGTATTTATTTCGGTCAACGACTAAATGAAATATCAGTAACATGGTTTCGTGTAAAACACAATTGGATCGCTGCACATAAAAATATGATTAATGAAAAACATTTTCTAATCCGTGTATTATGAGCACAACTATTATAGAAAATGTAAATTATTATATTGTCCAGAACTGGATTTGTAAAAGGTTTTTCTTGAAATGAAAATAGCTTAATAAAATTGTGCAAATAATGTTCTAATTTCATCGTTAATGAAATTATTGCTTGAAAACATATGTATTAATCAGAGAAAAAATATTAAAATAGATAACTCAATGTCAAGAACAGAATGATCTGTAGACTATATAAGAAACACTGATTTAGATGATAGTGTATTGGCCACGTCATGGGCATTTGGTCCAGCAAGAATGGCAAATAGTTTGTACATTAATCTTAGGGAAGCAAGTAATAGTAGAATGAATAAATTTAAAACAAACAACCGTTTTATATTTTGCATTCATTCATAGATAAGAATGAGTTCTATGTTGGTGCGATGCACAAACATGGACTTTTGATCTGAGAAGGCATGTCAATCAGTATGCTGACATAATTTATGTTTTGTTTGCTAGGGGGGGGTTTTTAAATGTTCTTTCGGTTTGATTTTCTGTCCGCCTATCTGTCCACAAACTATATAATATATTTTAAATTTTACGTTGCAACCTAGCTAATAACCTCTTACACGACACTATGGATTAAAATATGGATGGGTGAGTATATGAATGAGAGATTATGAACGGATAAATGTATGAATCATTGATTAAGTTCTGGTTCTTTATAGGCGAAGGTTGCGACAATTAGGGCGTATTGGTGTTATCATGTGACGTGATTATAGCCCTGCATTTAGACTGTCTCTATAAAAGTAATTTGTT
>NW_025777805.1:0-30836 GCF_021130785.1 Homalodisca vitripennis
AATGCTCCGACTTAGTTAAACCACACTTATCCTTGTTGGAATCTTTAATGCTGCTTTTTATGTTAAAAGCAAGGAATGACATATTATATATATATATATATATATATTATATATATATATATATATATATATATATATATATATATATATATTATTTACAGGGTGTATATTATGTCTGGATAACACCCAAATATATTCCTTTAATAATTTAAATAATATATTTGAAACCTCTTACAATCGTGTTAGGAATTGGGGCATCTACTTTTTGGAACCAATGTTTTGTTATGTCACACCAACGGGGGGGACGTCCCTGCCGAGGGTATCGTGAATATTTCTTAATGGAAGCCTATACCTAGTGATAACATAATTTTAAAGGTAATAGCTTACTGAATTGAATGCCACAAACCGCATCTCAATGGAATTATTCTATCAGAAAATAGTGCTTTTTTAGTATTGAAAATTTACTGATGTTCAACAATGTAATTTTAACATGGTTCTTGCCACAAAAGGGTGTTTACACACTAAGTTTTTTAGCATTTTTTTAAATGTTCAATTAAATAAAACAAAAAATTTTCATTTTAAGCTGGTTCTATTAGCTCAAATTTGCCAGTTTTTAATACAGTACAATTATGGAAATACTTATGTGAGTGATTTCTCTATTACCAATAAAAAAAATAATGTATGCTGTTAGAAAAGTCTTTCAACAAACGTTTTTACCTGCATTTTGGTGTCAAAGCAATTGTTCGAAACTGTGTTCATTCTACGGTTTGACAATGAGCCAAATCTTGTGTAAAATGATTCGACAGAGTTGCCTAACATTTCTTCAGTTATCAAAGCCAATCTCCTCTATAATCCTGTTTCTTAGGTCTTCCAAATTATGAGGCTGTTTCTTCTATAAAACATTGGATTTTAAATGACCCCATAGGAAATAATCGATTGGTGACAAATTCCGGAGATCTTGGATGCCATTCGATTTCTCCTCTTCGGCCAATCCATTTATAAGGAAACCTTAAATCCAAATACTCTCTTACCTGTCTCCCATAATGGGGGTGGAGCACCATCTGGCTGAAACCATACATTATCAAAGTATGCTCCTGATGCAATTTGAATAGCTGGGATTATTTCATTTTGGAGGAATATTGTAGTAAAGTTCGGCATTTAAATTTCCATTGATGAAAAAGGGTCCAACAATTTTGTTACCTAAAATTCCACACCATACGTTCAGTTTTTGGGGTTGCTGTGATTGGGACTCAGTAATCCAATGTGGGTTTTCATCTAGCCCAGTAACGGCACTTGTGCCTGTTAACATTGCCATTTTAGGAAAAAAAGTTGCCTCATCAGAAAATATTATGTTGGTCAGAAAAAATCTCTATTGTCATCCACATTTGCGCATAACAAGTTCACATAACTCAACTCTTCTGTCGTAATCATTTTTTTCCTCACTTAACTGTTGGACTAAATGAACTTTAAATGGGTTTGTATTTATTAATTTTTCAAAATCTTACTCACAGACATTAGGGTGCATATCATGGTTGATGTGCAGCTTTTCTGAGCGATGTATTTGGGTCTTCATTAAATGTTGGCATAACATCTAGCGCATGTTCTTCATCTGTTGCAGATTGTTTCCTACCCGACTTTGGCCGATTACGTACACTCCCTGTCATTTCAAAACGCTCAATAGTTTTTGATATTGGTTGAAACACTTATGGGATTCCTTTCTGGGAAATTGTCATTAAACAAATTTACAAACTTCACGATAAGATCTTTGACGATCGCCCATATCCTCGCATCATCAACAGAGTAATTTCGTTCTCTTTCAGACAATTCCATTAAAAATGCCAAATAAAAACTGAACTACTGTAATTATATAACTTGTTGACAGCAATGCTTCAGAAGACACTGATTAAAATCGACAGGAATGATATGACCTTTGTCCATTTGTAATTCCCAAGCTTAGACCTGTCTAGTGAAAGCTCCATGCTCAACAAACTGAAACCTGTAGGACCAGATGATTAATAACACAATAATGTGTCTCATAGGCTAGTGACCTTTGTCTCTTTAAACCTTCCTGCTGGACTGGAAAACACCAAGTACAGATTCATAAGTAATCAGAGAAAAGTGACTTCATAAGTTTTATTCATTGTAATAAAAACTGGGTTAAATTTGTACTAATGAAACCAGCTCATAAAAAAATAAATTGTTTATGTTATTTTAATTTGAACATTTAAAAAAATGCTAAAAAAATTAGTTTTGTAACACCATTTCTGTGGGCAAGAACCCATGCTTTATAAATTACATTGTTGAACATTTCAGTTTAAATTGTCAATACTAAAAATGCTCTATTTTTCTGTATAGAATAATTCCCTTGGAGATGCGGTTTGTGGCATTCAATTCAGGTAAGCTATTACCTTTAAAAATTATGTATCACAAGGTATAGGCTTCCATTAAGAATATTCACGATACCCTCGGCAGGACGTCTCCCCCGTTGGTGTGACATAACAAAACATTGTTCCAAAAAAGTAGATAGATGACCCAATCGTCTTATCACGATTGTAATGAGGTTTTCAAATTTTATATTTAAATTATTAAAAGGGATATATTTGGGTGTTTCCAGACATAAAGTACTCCCCTTGTATATATATATTATTTATTATATATTTATTATTGGGGGATGGCTTACTTATGGTTGTTCTTCTTGAGTTGGTTGTTATTTTTAGTGGTTTCAAAAAATTTTATTGATATCGTATTGTCATAATTTTAAAGCTTATTTTTTGCTCTGCGTTTTTAGCGGTCTTATAGCTTTGAGTTAACATGAATGTTATACCTAAGTGTATTAAATTAAATTTAAAATTGTCTACCACGTTTTTAGAACATGTTATTACTAATATTATAAAATTATGTTTATACATCTTTAAATAATGCAGAGACTAGTATTAAATTGCACTTAAAGTATTCTGTATATAGAGCTTTACGTGTTGTTATGAAGCAGGAATGGTTTAAAGTTACTTTAGTTCATCCCCCTCCTCCTAAAATTACTTATAAAACGAATCTGTAAGTGTGTAAAGCACTGAATTTTAACATTTTGGTCTTACATTCAATGTCCCTAATTTACGCGTTGGTCTACATTAATATTAAGAGCTTCGATTAATATGAGTCTTTTATCGTCTGAAGAAGTGAGTTAGTGACAGGACTAGTATCCTAATGACTTTCATAGGGTTCTCCTTCAAGTTATTAAACCATGATATTGTGCTGCCTCCTATTAGCTATTATTAATCACCTAAATAATTAAGAGATAATGACCACAAGTAATCAAACGATACACAGAGATGTAACTATAAATTGATTTGACGCAATATACTAAGACACTGGCTTACATTTCTCATGTGTATAAAATAAACAACTACCTCCATTCATTAAATGTACAATCTGTTGGGGAATTGTTTAAACATGCTACCTCTAGCGTACTTAAAAAAAAAAAAAAAAAACAGTGATTGTGACATCAAACGCGGTGTTATGTGGTGTTGTTGGTTTACTACCAGTTCCGAAACGAGCTATCATAAGCCACCCAGATTGCATCTTTACCTTTTTGTATGTAGGAGGGTTACACTTTCATCTTTGTAACGACACAGCAGATAAGATTAATAAAACCAAAACAATGTATACCTCTTGAATATAGTATTATTATATAAATAATCATGGTACACATTTTCAAACAATAAAAGTTAATTGTTCTTACACTTTCAGTCCTTACATAGCCTTAGATTCCTAACCTTTGTAACTTTGTTCCTTTGTAAAAAACGTACGCATTTTCACGTTCGAATATGTACGTCCAAATGTAGTAATGTACTGAATAAAGAGAAGCATGCTCATTACGAGCCATAGGTGGGGTACCAAGAAGAAACGCAAATAATTTAAAAAAGAAATGAAAATTCCTAATATTTAAACTTACATTAGAGGTTAAATATCCTCGTTTGTACGCCGACGAATCAGACTCTTAAAAAGACTGTTTTGACGATAACAGCGAACATGGATATGGCCATGGAAGAAAGTCTTAATCACGTGAGTTTCGCTCCGCACGTCGTTTATAGCGTCAGTTGAGCTTTTTTAGAATTGTATTTTTATATTCTCTTTGAATTCATACTATTAACTTGTATTAAACTCTCTATCTCTGATGCAATAATACACTTTTGCTTAAATTTTCCACTTTCCAATTCTCTTTATCGACAAGAAATTCTTCATACAAATTCAAACTCGTTAGTTATCGGTTATCTTTAGAACGATTACTCAATTAGTTAAATGAATTATTGGTTTTTTTTTGCGTATCTTAGTGGTGTAGTGTTACAATTAAACCTTCACGGCAACAAGCAATTTAGCAAAATAAAACTTTTAAACAATTCATATATTATATGTACTTGTGGACCTATATTAGATAAATATTCGAGTTTTTAATTTTAAATAAGCCAAAAAATTGTTGGTTTGTTCTGACTTGTATTTACACCATTTACTATACACTGCTGTTAGATTCCAACTTAATTAAAAACATGTGCATTGTAATGAGTCACAGCCAAGATATTAAAAAACAACTTCATTTTATTAAAATCAATGTTGAGATTTTCATGACGGGGTTAGTGACTAATCGTACAAAAGGAATTGAAAGTCATATATTTAAGGCTATTTATACCAGTAAGATGAAATCAATGACTTTTGTATACAGAGGACATAAGTTAATATCCAGAAGACATATTGTATCCTATATGTCCTGCCATAAGATAGTTTTGAGAATTAAATGAGGTACAAAACCTTGACATCATTGTGTATTGCAAGGATAGTGTGGCATACATAACCTGCTCCTGCATTGTTGTAACTCGGAGTTCGTGAAGGTTTTCTTTCTGTTACCGATTGGTATTAAATAAGTAATTCTGGGGGGTTAACTGGTATTACCGGTGATTTGAAAGGGGTATATGAAAGGGGTGGGTACACCCCCCCCCCCCCCCCCCCCCCCCCCCCCCCCCCCCCCCCCCCCAACCCCCCCCCCCCCCCCCCTGAAGGCCCCCCAGTATGGAATGATAAGGGCTCGCCTGGATCGAACTCCTGTACAAAAGAGGGGCCTGCTTATATCGGCGAGGCTGCGCATCGCAGATGGCAGTGTGAGTGTTTTGATAACGTAAATTTTTGAGGAGGTTTGGGGGTGAGTGAGGATAGACGTGCCTATTACCTCCGTCTCAGTTCATCGGAAAGTGATTTAGTAACGAGGTAGAGTTTAATAAGTGGCTAAGAGTGTGTTGTAATATCTTTTTTGCTAATCGTCATCGAACCTGCGGGTAAGTGAACCTTTTAACTGGAGTCCAAGTCAATATATATTCTTAGTTGTTTTGGATATAATTTTTGGGGTAAAAGGACATATTGTTAAAAAATTAAAATTTAATGCGAATATTTAGGTTTTAGGAAAGTCATTGTTCCTTTTGATCTGTGCAATAATAAAAACTTGTTGGATGCAGTGAGCACAAAGGTATATAAAATTGTTATGTAAAAATACTAAAAGAGTTTTGTGGTTAGTTGATTTACAGAATGCTTTCAGCCAATAATTTTTGATATTTTAAACCTCTAGCACTGAAGAAGTTTTGATTTATAAATCTGTAACAACTTAAAATTTTTGATTTATTAAAATCTCTAACCTACTGAAGAATAATTTTTAATGTAAAGGTAATGAAAATTAGTAACAAAATAAAAAAAAGGAATTGTTGAAGATAAATTAAAGTGATAGAAATTGCCAGATCAGATTAGAGTGAGAAAACGTTTTGAATTTAGAAAATTGAATAAAAAAAAGCTAGGTAGTAAAGAACTTTGTACATTTTTGGAGGTAGTGAAGAAAGGATATATTACAAGTTTGAATTTAAAAGTTTATCAAAGAAGTTTTTTATTTTAATTTTAATTTCAGTAAATTATTTTTTTAAAGTATAGGAAGTTTTATCATAGTTTGAACTTTATTATATGTCGGAAAAGAAGTTTTCTTTTATTTTTTTAACCTTCACAAAAATTTATTTTTAAATAATTTCAAAGCCTAACCCCTCATTTTTGTTGGCCCAGTTAATAAATACGGTACATTTCCATGCAACATACTTTAAAATAAAATGTAAGACACTAAAAATTTCGTTTATTATCGAAGTGTAACAGTTGTCTGTATACTCGGTAGTTTATACAGTAAATAAAAATTTAAAAAAAAGAAGAAGAAAATCCTCTATATATAATATATTATATATATATATAAATATATATATATATATATATTTTTTTTTTCTTGTTTGTATAAAATAAAATTGATAAATGGCAAGGAAATTAGAACCGCTTTTCTATTTAGCTGACGTACACGTTGGATCATAGAATAACCACACGTTGATGTATAGAAATTATAAATGTTAATATTATTTATTTGACTATATTAGTTTGAAGGACAAAATAGAAGTTGATTTGAAATTAAAATTTATATTACTGTCGTTTTTTTGGCATGAAGGAGTTGAATAGTGCATAGTGCGTTTTTTGGTCCAGAAAATTCTTTAAAATGGTTCATTTGATGTTGTTCACGATTTCACCAGTGATAACTTACTAGCATCTTCTTGCTAAGAGCCATGACAGTTTAAAAACTAACTTGAAAATTAACTTTTATGCATCTAAAAAACTCGTATATATGATCTGTATTTTAATTGTAAAATAGTAGGCTATAGGTTTTTAAATTTCTTTATAGCGATACAACTATTTTATTTGCGGTCGGAGTTGGTAGTGAGCAACCATACTGTACGACCACAGACGGAATGCTTTGAATATGTCTGACTAGTACAAGTATAGGCCAATATATTTGTACTTAGCCACAATATCGTACCTATAGTACTTGGAGACGTGACAATTATTGTTAGGTTGAAATTAATCAAAATTTCCGTCGTATGTTCTTACTTACTAGATAACAGTCAGTAAATACATAAAAGGCCCCGGTTTGTGTTGGAGGAAGGCCAAATTGCCTACAGGCGGTGCCACCTCAACCAGGTGTTATTTAGTGATAAACTAGTCTTATAACTGCTGCTGTTGGCAGTCATACTGCTCCTAACTAGTAGTTTACGTTGAATTATTGTTCACGTTACAGGTAGGCGGAAAGGAGGTAATTTAATAGCAGGGCCAAACGTTTTATCAGTATAAATGGTACCGTTTATTTAAAACATTTTAGAATAATATATAAATTTTTTTTATTATGTTAAAATTGATTTTTAGTGAGGTACATGCTACAGGTAATAGAGAGGGAATCAAATTTCCAGCCATTTGATGTCTATTTAAGTAAAAAATAACTCAATGTTTTAAAGAGAAAGACTTGTGATTTTTTTGCAGCCTTAGACGAACATGTTGTGTGTCCAAGTGTATGTACACTATCGATTACTAACATATGCTTGATTAAATTTATAATCTATTATAAAATAACATATAATAGTATCAAAATATATACTTGGAAAAAACTGTTTTTTAACATTTAGCAAGCTGTCCTCAAGTTCGAGGAGGCAAACTAGCGTCCTGCATTTTCATCTCGCGCAGTTGAACCAAGCCAACCAGTCAATATTTATTATCACCAGTAATAACAGTGTTTGGGGTTAGTGAAGAGGATAAATATAATGAACGAAATCTGAAATTAGGACGTGTAAAAATCTTTATAATTGCCAACTTGGGGGAGCGTTTACACACCCAAAAATGTAAATGTTCATCTGATATTTTTTGAAGACGGTAATTTAGTTCCTTTAAATTTACAAAAATTCCCATTTCCTCGAAAAATGGGAAGTGTAGATCAAAGACTTTATGCTTAATTTAAATTTTACAGTATTATAAAGCACATCAGCCTGATTTATCGCATTACTCGTCTATAAATTGGTAATCCAACCCATTGAGCTATATAAAATAAAAATGTAATATAATTTCCATTATTTGTAACCCAAGTTTTCTTTTTTATTTTGAGAATGGAGGGGCTTTTTTATTTTCCCCCTCAATTAAAAGCAATAATAATCAAGGGCCGGTCATGCGTTTTCTCCTTATGCACTATTGAGATGAAACTATTGACGATGGAAGACCTTTTGTGAACACAGTTATCCTATTTAATTTATCATCACAAAATTATATTCTAATATATGCGATGTTGATGTCATGAATATATAAACAACCTGTAATTTTTTATAACCTGTATTTTTCCAATACCCGTGTTTGAAATGAAATGTAAGTAAAACTACGTTATACAATTGCTATCAGTTAAATATCGCTGATTAATTTTGAAGATATTAATATTACAGTTAAGTCTACAAAATGTCTATTGCCAAAAATGTTTCTATGGAGAAAGAAATAATTATAAAATCTTTTTGTTATTGGAAAGGGATTCAAGAAAGAAAACCTAGGATCTACACTTCATCAAAGGTTTATGATGCTGTAGGCCATCCATAGTAGTTTAAAGTATTTAGTGTGTTGAATGAATGCGAAGAGGTTTCGTTTTGATCGTTCCCTTCGATCGGACTTCAAAATATTTATGGGATCTCTTCAGGACGACAGATTGTTAGGGGGGTCGAGTAATCCACGTGACAACTCCGTACACCATTGACATATGTCAGACGCTTGCATTATGCAGGAAAGGTAAAAACTGAGCTTAACTCCTGCTTTCGAACCAAATCACCCATTCACAACTTAGCTCCCCAATCTAGGGTAAAATTACCTTATTTTCAAACTCTGGTTTTTGGCTTTATGGGGATCCGGACAAGTCCCTATTACTGCTAATGTTGATAAATGTGTAATTTTTTGGATCACTTTCTTTCTAAAATCTATGTAGAGATATCCATACTGAAATTTTTACCACACATTCCTTTGATCATCATTAGGTAAAAAAAAATAAAATTGACGGAATCTAAGATTAAATTACATTGGAGAATGTTTATAAAGTGGGCCAAAATAATAAACACATGAAACATATGTAATATTTTTTCAAACTGAAGATAAAAAGTATTTAGAATTTAATAATAGTTAATCATTAAAACTTTTTACGGATAAGGTCACTCGGCTTCAAAACGTTAAAATAATATGATCTCTATAGAAGTTCAATGTCTTCACTGAAGCTATAAAGAGGGTATGTCAGCAATTTATAAAATATAAGTAATGGTAGATTTTAATTAATCATAATCTTTATTTAATCCCGAATTAAATTGTGAAAGTTAGAAACTGATCACCATTTTCATGGCTATGTATTGTCTACTATATAATCTTCTCGTTAAAAACACTCTTGTCTGGTTTAAAACAGTTTATGCGAAACCGTATTTACGCTAGTAACAAGGTTTTAAAACAAAATGTTGCAAGTTCGTTTTTGAATAAAACATGTTTACTCTATAATAATAACCTGAATTAAAAGTTGGCCTTTGCACCATTAGAACTTTATTTATAAAAAATTTAATTTAGGTTTTATTTACTCTGTCAATTGATTTAGACTTTAAGAGAATAATCGCTTTTGTAAGTTACATTTGCCAGTGACCATAAGGCCGGAACATAAACAATTACCAAAAGATAGTTTACTTATTCAGTTTTCCAGAGTGTTAGGGAAGATTCAAACCACTGTTCTGTTATATTTTTCTACCGAAGAAAAGTACACAAGTAGGATCGGCGTACTCCACAGTCAATTAAAACTAATAATGTATAACACCACTCGATAACTAATATCGCTCATATAACACCTCACCACCCAGATCCAGGCTACTGATTCCTTGAACGGGTGTTTAGAAGTTTAGGAGAGTTGGGTCTACCATTCATGCCGGCATACCAAAATTTAGGCAGTTAACATAATTGAAAATATTATAGGTGGTTATTGATAACTGATATCACCATAAACACCTCACCACCCTCATCCAGGCTACTTGATCCATGAACGGTGTTTTAGAGTTTAGGAAGTTGGGACTACCTTTCATGCCCGCCATACCAAAATTAGGCAGTTAACTAATGAAATTATAGGTGGTTATTGATAAAAACTGATATCACCATAACAACCTTACCACCCTCATCCAGGCTACTGATCCATGCAATGGTGTCTTAGAGTTTTGGAATTTTCGGACTTACCGTTCATGCAAGAATACCAAAACGCAAAGTATTGGCAGTGAATATTATCACAGGCAGTGATACTGATGATCGGTGGTATTTCTTATGATTTATTGATATGTTTTTTTGTTTTTTTCGGTTTTCATAGTTTGTTTTTTTTCTTTTTTTTGTTATTGCTGGTGTTATTGTTTTGTTCTTGTGTGTTTTTTTTTGTATTTTTCATTTCTTTTTTTTTGTTTTGTTAAATGGAAGATTTTTTGTTTTATTTTTTTTTTTTTTTTTTTTATTTTGATTTCTTATTTTTGTTTTTTTTTGTTTTTTATTTGTTTTATTGGATTTGTATGGTTTTTTTTTTTTGGGGTTATGTTTTTATTTTTATTTTATTTTGTGTTTTGTTTAGTCTCTTGTTACTTATTGTTTTTTGTAACCCTTTTTTTATTGTGTATTTTTTTTTTTTGTTTGTTTTTATATAGATTTTTCTTTCTTTTAATTTTTATTTTGTTTGTATTGCTTTGTCTTTTGTTTTTTATTGTTTTTATTGGTTTTTTTTCTGTTTTTATTGTTTATGATGTTTTTATGGTTTTTCTTTTTTTGTGGTTTTTTAGCTGTTTGGTTTTTTTTTTTATATGTTTTTTTTTATTGTTTTTTTTTATTGGTATTTTTTTTTTTTTCTTGTTTTTAGTGATTTATTGGTTTTTTTTTTTATTTGTTTTTTTTTTAATTTTTTTTTTTTGTTTTTTTTTTGTGGTTTTTCATTGTTTTTAGTTTTTAAGTTTTCTTTTTTTGTTCATTGTGTACTATTTTGTTTTATTTTTTTTTTTTTTTTTTTGTTTTTTCTGTTTTTTTTTTATTGGTTTTTTTGTTATATTATTTATTTTTTTTTATAGTTATTTTTTTTTTTTTTTTTTTTTTATTTTTTTTCTTCTTTTTATTTTTTTTTATTGTTTGTTTTTTTTTTTTTTTGTTTTTGTTATGTTTTATTATTTTTATTTAATTTCTTTATGTGGTTTTTTTTTTCTTATCTTCTTTTGTTGTTATTTCTTTTATTGATATTAATCTGATATCGCCCCTAACGACTCGGCATACTCATACAAGCTACTATACGTCAAACAGTCCCCAGATAGCCTGTGGTGGGTCGTTCAGCATACCTGTTTCAACTATCGAATGTTAAACAACACTTCCTCTGTAAATAGTTTATCTAGCTTGGTATCATGTACATTTGATATCAATTTCATTAACTTTTTAAGAATTAGAATGAAGTTAATTTATGATTTTTCTTGGCCAAAATAAAACGATATTATAGGTACTTTTAAAGCAACTTTACAGGGCCTAATTTAAATTATGTTATATGACTCTTAAAACTATTTGAATTTACGAAATTAGAATTGTACGAGACTTTTGCTGTATATTCATTACCTAGGGGCTAATTCCAAAGCATAGCCTAAACTAGACAACCAAATTAATCCTCTTTGCTTTTCTATTAATGTTAAAATTTTGTTCCCTATACAAAACCACACATTTCTGGAATTTTTAACTCTTATGTCTCATCATGTATTATTAGCAAAAATTCTAAAATAAAAAGATCATCGTTTTAATATCTATTCTTATATAACTTTGTTCGGATGTGATAAAGTAAAGTTACTAACTTAAACCCTCTTATAAAATATGTTGTTATTATGACATCGATAGAGAACAAACCCCCTACAATATTGTTTTATTTTTTTAATACAATGGCAATATTACTTAAAATAAATCAAGTTTAAAAAAACTTTCCCTGTCAGTAATATTACAAGGACAGTTTACAAGAATTGAATCTCAATAATATGTGGGATATTCGAAGGGATTCATCATTAAACAAACGGAAGTGATTTAATTTGGTCTGGTTATTGTTCCACTGCGGTGGTCTATACGCTTCCGAATGATTTGCGCCTGCATTAAACAGAGGCGAAGCTTGTTACAAATAGCTGGGGATATTGGTTCTACAATTTGTTAATTTTTTACAGTGAGTATTACATAATCACACAATTCAACTCTTGCATCCCGTTTCACATGTAACATGAGCGCCACTGATATACTATACCAAGTATAAACTGTTGATGTTATATTACTTCCAGATTTAAATTATATTTAAATTAACCTTCTATTGGCTTAGAGGAACGATAATTTATTCGTAACAATTAAGAGCAAATTATAAATGTTTGGTGACCTGTTGATTGTGGGTTTTTGTAACGTTATTTCGAAGTAAATGAAGTGAAATTAAAACTGTCTGCAAATTATGCGTGTTCAATATTGGTGGCACCATGTGGTCGTTAAGTTGAATGTTGCCTCACGACAATCTCAACGATATACTAACATTGTTTTCAAGAAAACACATCGGAATAATCAATTATTATATGCATTGTCTCCCAAATCATAGCTATGGGCTACAGTTTATAGAAAGACAACAATTTTACTCACGAAGGTTTAATATTTAAATAAATATATTTTAATAATAATTTTTATAACTATTTGTAAAATGGAAAGAAAAGATAGCCTAATAGTTCTAATTGAAAACGTCCATTGTCGACCTAAAAACCTAAAAATTAGTCGTGAAAGAGTAAGTAATATGCCATTGATACTATACCATTTTACTGTAATCTGATAGTGATCTCATTTAAAACTAAAATGTTTGTAATAGGGGTTGTATAATAATATTTGTAAATATATTTAGCCATAATTATTTCTTATTAATTTTACTACAAAACTTTTCGAAGATAGATTAATTTATACTATAGTTATAATGGCACGACTCGACAACTGATGACATTACTACGACATACTGATGATGCGTGGTTGGAAAGGCTGGGAGGCCAACAAAGAAAGAAAAGCTTTGGATTCTCATACTTTGGATCTCGGTAGTTCAATGCACTATCCCCTTCACCTTTTAAGGAAATTTAACTTCGTAACATATGTTTCTCTAACGTTTTTAATTTGAATATGTTTCGTGTTCAAGTTTTATTATTTCACTAACTCCAAAGATATTAATTTAAGTATTTTTATCGCCTGTTTTTAAAATTAAAATTTTATTGATGAAATTCGATTTCATAAAACCATGTAGTAAGAAAAGATTGTTTTTTCGATTAAGACGCTTATTAATAATTACCTACCTCATTATTATATACTTATACGTAGATTATCTTTTAATTATAGATTTATTTTACAACGCACAGAATGTAAAACTTTCTTAGTTTATTTAGTTTTAAAAAATTATTACAAATACTACTTATTTACACTTTCTATAATCAATATGATGTATATTATAAACCACATCTCATGTTTATTTAAATAAGAGAATGTAAATATAACAGAATGTAAAGTAAAGTTAAGGACGTTGAAAGTATTATATACGCATGGAATGTTAAAGCTGCTAAAATAGTGTGGGTTTGCTCAGCGGTTAGGCCGATTTCAAAATCACCGGTGGTTAAAGAGCTAAGGCGGTTACTGCTCTTTGAACTTCTCTCCCCTTCATCATAAAAGATAACTTCAGGCACAAAAAAGTTTACTTTAGCGGAATTCCTTCAACCTTCTATCAGGATAATATTAAATAGCAACTTTTGATATTCTAAAACATTTAATACTAAAAATAGTATCAATGGTTTACATTAAATAAAGCAAATAACATTTAATTAACTAGTAGTTCCATTTCTGACTTTACTTATTATATTGAAAGTAATCAATTAGAAACTTTACGTACACCAACGGCTAAGCCAAATTTTAGCTTTCTAGTTTTTTCCTAGAAGTTTTAACTTCTGGCGCTTATTTATACTTTCAAGTTGGAAACCTACACCCGGGTACAGATTTGTCACTTAAATCTGGTTTATCCCTTACGAAAATTAATATATTTCAAATTTTAGAGTAGTTAGTTTTTATGTCACTCCCATGTATGAGAACACGAGCCTATGACTGTCGTGATTATTCATCGGTAACCTATTGTCAACAATCGTCTGAGAAAACGCATACACAATAATTATACTCAAACGTGCCGTTACTTAAAATAACACTGTAATGAACTCCACCTGAGGAAATGATTTGAAAATGTAAACAAACTTTGTCAGGCCGTAGCTGCCACATTTTATACAATTCCAAACTTCCAGCTGAGGACGTCATCAATATTTCTCCTTGTCGCGAGGATTGACGTTTGACACAAACTTCAATGTTTGTGTTTTTACGATAATTTGAGTCAAATGGGATATATAAAATGATATACTATAACCATATATATAGTAATACAACTTCTATTATTTTTACATTAAATGTGTTATTGTAAAACATTAATGGAGTTGGTTGTATACAAATATTTCGAAAACAACAAACTTTAGGAATAGTAACACGAAATGCCTTGAGAAAGGAAAAACCCTGCCTTGTTGCACAATAAAGAGAATGTGGATATCAGTACGAAATATATATATTTTCCCAATCTAGTACACTATTTGGTGAATTGGATAAGTAACTTTTCTATCAAGGGAAAAAACTAATTACGCAATACAGAAGCTTAAGAGGTACTAGATTTTGTAAACTCAAGTTACTTAAAAATTAAATTTTGGTTCAAAACAGATGATAGAACCGTAAATGTGTTTTTTAATCGTATGTGTAATTTCATTTTTCAAACGATCTTCAGCTTTGTCATCAAAATTTAATTTAGAGTTCAAAAAACAAATATTTTGTATTTATAAAAACATTTTTAGTAGATTGGAGATAGAGAAGAAAAATTAGATGAGCAAACTTTAATCATTTTATTTAAAAAATATTTATTTGATATTGTTGCATTTTAACTCATAATATCAAGACTTGAAAATTTAAAATAAAATGAGTTCTATAGGAACATGTTTTATTTCAGATTACATTTAATTTATATATATATAATATTATATATATATATATATATATAGTATATATATATACAATTATATTGCAAACAGCCTTTATTGCGCTTTGCAATTCCATTCACAGGTTTTAATTAGTTTTAGTACTACCTAAGAAAAAAAATATCTTAGTTTCTAGTTTAAAAATTTTTTAACTGAAGTTCGAGTATTCAAATGCTCTTTATTTCAATATTGAAAAATAACCCTTGATTTAAATAACATTTAAAATTCTTTATTCAATAAAAAACTGCAACTAAACCAAAAGCATTGTTTCATGCAAATTGGTTCGTACAAGTCCATATTTTTACCGCGTTGGCACATTGTACTCACAATGAGAAACTTTATCCCGCGGTCAAGAAAGAGTACTCAATATCCTGAGGAATGGGATGCGAGTAGAACCCGGAGCTTTAAATTACCCTTGTTCTTACCACATCATACACCAGGTCTACTGATGATGTGGAACCTCCCTATTCTTTGTACCAGTATATTAGAATTGATCACAGTCAGGGTCGATAATTCGTTTTTAACTACTTTATACAATTACAATAAAGTACTGCCATTCTGTTATACACTTGTGAATATGCGATTTTAGTCACTTTTCGTTTTATCTGATGATGGAATCTCTTACCGTGAGGATCGAAATATCAATAAGATTTTAATGTACATAAAATTGATGTGCGCGTATTAACATCAGACAAACAATAAAAAATCTGTGAGGTGGGATTTATTTTACTCTTTTTGTTTTATTTGGGATTAAAAAAATAACGGACATGTACAAACCGAACATTCAAGGTTCACAACCCGAAGAGTCCACATCAACTACAGAACTTCCATTTAAACTGCAGTGGTTTATCATCCATCTCGGAATTAGTAAGACTATAACCAGAGTTTAGTACTTCTGGTCGTAAGTTACTTCACGGTTTGTTGTGTTTTGTGACCCCTTCTCCCTTTATTGGTGTTCTCTACCAGTCAAACAAGCGCCGACCTTTTACTAATAAGAGCCTATTAAGAAGTTCATTAACCACAGGCTATTATTGAAATCGTACGTATTATCAGTTGGGAAGATACATTTATCTCATTTATGGATTTAATCTTGAAGTATTACAGATTTGTATTAGTTTAAGGAAAAATGGGTCTTGATAACCTAGACGGGGTTTTTTAATAATTATTGAATTACCTATTATCGCTATACAAACATTTAAGGTGTACTTAATTTTATCTTTTAGCAAATTACACAGCTCTAACCAAAAATAAAGGTTTTATACCAGAAAACCTAATGACCCTAAGCTCACGGGCCTATCAAAAAAATTTAAAATAAAAACCAATGTATTTCGATACAATTAAATCCTGTTTGTTTTTAGTTCCCCGAATATCAAGCTTAAGTATAGCATTGAATAGGCCACTAAGTTCTTTATCGTAACCAATATTAAACATAAGGTTGAAGGTGCCATATAACTATCCAAACCAACCAACCTGCTGTTACATCAACATAGGCTTTATTGCTTTTAGGACATCTCGCTTCTCAGAGATTTTTATATTTTTAAAGCTGAATGAAATTAGAAGAAATATGCCTGACACCTGACATTTCTCTAGATAGTTGTATGACCATCTCGAAGGATAGTTAACAGAGTTTGTAAAATATGGTCGTTATTATTATTGCAGGAAAGTCATTAAAAGTAAATTGCATCTACACGTTCCTATGCCTATGAAAGGTAAAACAAATATTCATGATTATTACTAATTTGCTTACATTTATTATTAATTCTCAGGTAAAAATTTTAAATATCCGGTAAAAAAATTAATATTGTAACACAATGAGAAATATAATATTAATTTCATTAAAAAATGAAGATATTATTATCTGGTTATCGTTACGTCAGAGGGTGATTTAGGGGAAGTATATTTTCGTACAAAAGCTTACATAATTACATTCTTTGGCATTAGCTACTGACATGTACTGAAATCAAACTGAGATGAAATATGTTGACGAAAGTTAAGGACACATTTGTTAGTCGGCCCGACTGAGAGAGGAGAGACCAGTTATTGAGTGATGTGATTTGATTACGACGCACATTTCCCATGTGAACAGGGGATAAAAGATAATTTTTCACCGTGTTGGGGGAGGGTGGAAAGCAAAGGTCTCAACATAAATGCAATGCTTTCAAAGACAGTGGTATATTAAAATATAAAATTTATTCTTTGACGTTTGTTTATTACATGTTCTCGATTTGTGTATTTTAATTGGGTTTGAGTTTTACTTTGGCAATAATACATTTTATTTACATTGTATATTTTATAAAATGTTCAAATGATACAATGTTTAATATATTGAAGTATTTTAAATCCACAATTATCAATTATGTTTCAACTATAATAAAATAACGAATTGTTGTGTGTCTTATAAAGTTCTGGGGGTCTTTGGCTATACCTGGAACTTCTGGGCTCGAGGAAGTGGTTGTCGTTGCTCAACTCCATGCTAAGTTCTAGCTACCATTATGAAGGGAAGACTGTGATATGTATTATGATGGCTTTTTATAAAACGAAACAACTAAGGATCTTAATTTTTTAAGGATCTAGAGTGTCCTCAATCCGGTTTAACCTTAAGAGTAGAACAAATTTGATAATATAACTTCCAGATGGGGATTGAAAGCAGTTCCAGATATAGTACAGGATGGAGATTGATGCCTACATCAAAGTTAGCTTCTGAAACATTGTCTGGGAGTGAAAGTTTAGTCCGTCCCCAAGACGAATTTGAGGATGTAGCACTTTACACCTCCACAAGCGCACCATGTCGTAAAAAATATAAGGGACGCTTTCTTCCATATTGATTATGACACTGCATCTCATCCCACCTGCCTGCCATAAAAGATGAGCTTCCTGACCTTAATATAAAAACGCATATTTAAAGTTTAATTTGCAACTTATCTAGTTTATTTAACATTAACTCATTTTATAAAATTTATGTCTTAAATAAGCTTAGAAACCGTTGAAAATTTCTCCCACTAAGTAATATATTTTTAAATCGTTTCGGTAGCTTGAAAATATTATATATTATTAATTATTGCTAATAAACTATTTTCTTTACTTGTCGCGTTTATAATTTTATGTAAAATTGGTAAATGGGGTTGCAAAGTATGAACTACTAACGTTATGTAAAATACAAAATAACTTGCGTTTACATAAAAATACCCAGGGTGAGCCTTTATGTAATGGAGCTGTACTTATATAATATTCAAAATAACAAGTATTTACATCATATATGATGGCATTATTCATATATGTGTCTCTTCATTGTTAGTTGAGCGATTTGTTGAAAAATATCAAACTCGGTTCTGCTAGCGGTGATACCATTGACTAAGTGAAGAAAATTATTATATCTAACGTCACTAGACGTTTTGTTCAATTGGTATATAAAATCTCAGTTAGTTTGTAATTTTAAAAGGATAAAAAGATTACAGAAGGGTGGCCAAATTATCTAGACTAGAAACTAGTTTTCGGGGGAAAAATTATTTTATTAAATCGTTTTTAAATATCTCGTGATACATCAAATTGATATGACTAATCATTTGTGCGGCATACCCTTGTTCTATATCAACATTTTTTTTTAAAAACTCTTTGGCACATGCTATGGGCCAATTATTTCCACAGTCTCTTTTTGATTTCTTCATTGTGGTGCCTCACTACTTTATTTAATAAAAAAATTCACCGAGGCCCTTGACGTGTGAGTTACCTTCTTTCTTGTAGCATTCTTTGGCTTGACAAACTGACCACAATATTTATCAATTGGGATTCATGTCAGGGCTGTTTAACCTGGGTCAAGGGAGCACACTGATGTTCTGATTCCACTGGAGAAATCTTGTTACTGTCATAGCTTTATGGGCATTGAGCACCATCATACTTTAAAATAATTAAATCTCCCCATTTGGGGAACCCCAATCTTGAGTCTGTGGAAAATTAGTCTCCTTTTGCAGCACATAAATATTTATGTCACTTACTTTTTCCCAATAATCTGTTGTTCCAAATGATTTTAGTCTAAAGCCTTTTTAACCCCACTCTTAAACGCTTCTTTGCCATGGTAGGACGTGATCTTTCGCTTTTTCCTTGATCTGCGAGCTCGTTTGAAGTCCTTCTGTGTTTTAAACCAATCTTCTCACACTTCTAGGTGAAATATTGGCTCCATACTCGTTTTATCTGGTTCAAGGCCATTTGTTTTGTGGGTATTGTCTCCGGTTTGTTTTAAGACAATATTGCTTTAGTTTTCCTGAGCAATCTATCATCCCTTTTGTGGCTTTGCACAGCCCCATTTTCCAACTTGATGTGACTGTATTACTTAGGTTTTATATCAACAGGTTAACTTGATCCTACTTACTGTATTCTTTTTAGGATAAATACCCAACCTTTACGCTAGTTCAGTTTGTGAATAGCACTCTTTACTTTCAAAAGAATTCCTTGTACTGAAGCTGTTTTCCTAGGAGAGTATTAAATCACCAATTGCCAAATGGCGCAGTGTTTTTGAGTGGGGTGGTTGTATAGTTTTTTTCGTTTTGTTTTTTTAGTTGGTTAGTGTTTTTTGATATTATAGTTTATTTTTTATATTTTTTTGTTTTTATATTGATATTTATTTATATTTTACGGTGGTTATCGGCAAGGATAACCAGATCGCAAGCTAACGCCGAGCGTCAGGCCACCGCTGCTTGGACAGGGTGGCACCGCTGAGCGAATCCCTTGTCCTTACAAGATGGTTCCGCCTGCTCCGGCCATTTGGGTGCGTGGTTTCGGATAGTCACCTTTTAAAGCCGGTTGTTCGGTCTCCTAGGTTAAAGTGTTAGAGATATGAGAGGGCTTCTTTAAGGCCCTAACTTTCGCCTGGTAAAATAAAGGGACATTCTTTACTTTTTTTTTACAATTTTTTCCCATTGACCGTTATAAAAAGTGGGCTCCTCACTCCTTGAAGTATTCTTAAAATATTTAAAAAGCCAAAAAAAATACACACAAACTGTTGAAGGTTTTACGACTTGGAATCCTACTACATAACCATCTTGTTACCAGCTCTATATCACAAGGAAACCCCACTAAATATAAAACAAGAATAACCAATATTAGATTACATACAGGGAAGTTGGGTTTATGTTCAGATTGAAATATGCCTAAAAAATCATCAGCTGATTTTAAGTGCTACCAACTGGGCTTATGACATTTAACTTCAATACCTCAAAATAGAAATAAAAAGTATCTAATATAATGTAACGAATGCCGCAAATATTGATGTTACAAATAACAATATACTCCAGGATTTTTGTATAAAGCATTAGTTACCTAAGATAACTTAAAATGTAGTAAATGTTGTAATGTCTTAGTCTAATTAAATTTGGCCACCCTCTCATATATTTTGTATAGAATCAATAGTAAAAATTAACTTTAGTATAATTCGGTTAATAATTTTGTGATATATATAATAATGTAAAGATTAATGGTTAAAATAACCATTAACGTTTCTCCAAAAAATTTACAAAATAAGAATTGGTTTCGTATATCCTACGATTGTATTTTAAAAGGCTCTATACTTACTTATAAATTCAATGATAACTGTAAATATATTCGTAGTGAATTAATATAGTTAAATGGACAATAAATTTCTTTACATTAGATACTGGTGAAAAAGTATCACAAGTGCTATAATTGTTAAAATCACTGGAAGGGGCCAATTTCTACAACTCAACTCAAAAATTGTCATTTTATAACTAAGATCGATACAGTTTGCTAATTGTGAGTATTGTTTTGTTTATATCAGTCTTGCTTAAAAGAAAATTCATCTCTACATAAAGCTTGTATTCTCTAAATTGTTTAGGATAAGTACATATTACTTAGGTCATTACTTAGATACAGGATATTGTTAAACCACTTCCTCATGAATTTGAAGGCGGTGGTTATCAATTACACATTTATTCATCCATATTTATATATTTATTGTTTTTAGGAATTTTCAAAACATATTTTGATTAGAACTACTCCATGCTGTAATATTTCTACATTAAGTTAATAGATTTTGTAACCCTTATGTTTACAGCTCTCTGTTAAAATTATTTTCTAAAGTTTAATAGTCCAGGAAAGTATATTATAACCCAAAATTAAATGAGTGTTTGTGTTTGGAAAACACTGAATACTTTCTGCTTCACTAATGTGCTAACTATAGTAGAGGCTAATTGATATTTATTTCACGTTACCGGAAAAGATTTATTTTTAATATTATTTTTTTTTTTCCTATTATAAATGGCCAATAATTATTGATGAAAGTTTTTCTAGAATACAAATCTTAGCGTTGTTTATCCCTCACCTAAACACAAAATTTACTTAGTAATATTCACTTTTCGTTATATGCAGCTAATTTGCATTATTACTAAATTATTATTATAATTCGGTTCCAAAGTTAATAAAACTTAATTAAAGAAAGTCCCTTTTTTTCCAAATTTGTTTACAATAATTTTTCAAATATAAAAATAGCTGATTATTAGGACTAATATGCTCCCCTGCATTTACAAGTTGCTAAGGTTTAAAAGAAAGCTACTTTTATTAACAGTTATCTTGACAATCCCAGTGTTCAGCTTGTTAAGGAGAAAATAGACTTCTTAAAGAATATAATATAATTGTTTATACCATTAACTTGTAAAATAAAATCATAAACACGAACATTACACTTTTTAATTATTCCCCCCCCAAAAGAATTTTGTAAAACATTGTAAAGTGATAAGTGAATAAAAGGGTATATAAGGATTTTATAGTTTTAACTGGAAATAATTGCAAACGACAATGTTTAAAATTGACATTGTAAACAATATCACATTATAAAAAAAACGTTTTAACCGCTACTACTGCGCATTTAAAAAATGTTTGTCAAAACCAGCATTTAAAACCCCATCCATAGCATGTTATAATGAACCCTCGACTTTTATTTTATAGCTCTTTGTTTATGGTAGTAAAATTGTATTTCAAGAATTTTTTACAAACAGGTTTTCTTTTTGTGGTGAAGGGTTTATCCTAAGACTTACAAATTACAAGTAAAGTTTCAAATATAGGTAAGATGTATAATTACCCGGTATGGATTTAAGAAAAATTTATATATTCTATTCCAAAAATAATCACATAGTTGATAAAACAATGACACTTACATAATTATTTGTATTTTGATTCAAAATTAAACCCCGAAAACATTGGATTATTTTTGACTAACAACAACAGTTATTTTTATCTTACAATACAGTTAGCAGTAGCTGGGTTGCGATTGGTGGGTGGTGGTTGGTTGGTTGGTGGTTGGAAAGTGGTTGTCTGTGTTGTTGGTTGGTTTTGTGGTGTGTTGGTTAGGTGTTTGGTACTAAGTGCGTTACTGGTCGACGGCTGTGTGTTATGTTGAGTTGGGTCTGGTTGTTTTCTTGGTGGTTGTATGTTGGTTTCTGTATGGTGGTTTTGTTGGTTGTTTCTATCTCCTGATTGCCTTGACACGCACAATTTAGTTTCTGCCACTCACTTGTGGTTAATGGAGAAATCCCACAAAGCAGTACTTCTAAATAAGGGAAAACATTGAAAATAAAATGTTGTAAACTCTCTTAAAGGGACAATTTAATTTATAATAACCCATTGAAACCATTCGTTAATCAGGACTGATTTGAAATGATACTAACATAAACATTTTCCTTAATTTAAACCTGTTTTAATACGATATACAGAAATATTAATTGTAGTTGATAAAATAGCTGTTGTAACAAATTATAAGAAATAAAAAAACAAATTCAATTTAAAAAAATCTTGGGGGGACGGTTCTCACCAGTGTGATTAATATTGTAGGGTCAGTCAACGTAATTATATAGGCGACGTTGCTTGTTTTCCGCATGCAATCAGGGCTAAAAAATAAAATGGTTGTACACAGGAAATTAGTTTTTTTTTTTTCAAAACCCTTGGTCTTTTTTATGCTTCTTGTTAATACAAAATCTGAATATAAGCAGCTCTCATGTGGTTTTTCGGAGCGCCATATGTTTAGATAGATTGAGAGATGTCACCGAGTCAGCGGCACGGATACAATTTGGCAACCGCAACCTAATCTCTGGTTTTGATTGCGGTTATGGGCCAGAGTGTTCAGAGTGTTCAAGCCACAGCCCTCGACAAACATCCTTTTACTGCCACTCTGTTGGTAGGTCTGGCTTGCGTATAGGTCGACTGATCTCAAATCAGTCTTTTTGTTTTTAGCTATTCTGTTGTAGCAAACAAAACTTTTTAATTTGCTTTAATCTTGCTATTTTTGCACAGGAGAATATATGTTTGTGGGGCATACAAAGAAACAAAACTGGTCCTATTGCACATAAAAACTAAACAAATTGCAATTAATATGAAATAAAAACAAGAAATACGTATCTGCAGCTTTGAAGGTTATTATATTAATATTTTTTAATTTTTCATATATATACAGATGGAGTGTCCAAAAAGTCCCGGGGTTCGGTTAAATATTTTTCAAAATATTTTTAAAATAGAGCTATTATAACCTTACACAAAGTTTCTGGACATAAAAATATATTTTATCACATATTCAGTGACTACCGGTACTATCCTCCTGGGGGGGCGCGCCCGCTAGGGAGCGTCAGAAAGAAAATCTTAAATGTAAGCATAGGTTGATATTGTATATCAAGTATAGAAGGGTCTTTTATTAGTAGAGTACAGAGCCGCAAACCCGACCTTCAAACGGGAATAACCGAGTCAAACATTGGACAGCCATTTTCAAAGATGGCTAGATGTTTGCAACTTAGGTTAATGTAAAAAATACACTGATGAGCTTTTTGATTTTAACTTTACTAACCCTAAAACGGGTTACAATTAATTTTTGTTGTTGTAATTTGCAATGAAAACTTGATTATTCTACAAAACATCAAACAGCTCATATTGGATTAAACAACGCTCCGGGGAGTATATCTCGTTCCTAAGATACTGGACCACTGACTTATCGTTGCGAGACTTATGTACTAAATCTGTACTATACCGTTAGCTTACTCGCGGTTTAAAAATGAAACAAATATAAAAACATTCACCAAAATATAATTAGAAAACTTTTAATAGGATTAATAAAATGGGACATAAACATGCAAAAAAACTGCAAAAATATCAGTCTGGGTTAGAAAAACAAATACTGTCAAGCTTGTGATTTACCGTGTCATAGTCCGAATTTACTTTGGAATGTAGTTGTGGTTTTTGATATGAGCAACAAAATATCCAATCCCTCGTCTGTTCAGGCATATCAAACAGTGTACTTACGTTTCACTGAATATTATCCACTTTTGTAAAGTACAAGAGAACATTATTTCTAAAAATAGCCATATTACTTTAAGCCCCTAAAAAATCTCCTGGTGAGAATATAATAAATGTGTCTGTAGAGCTAATCATCGTGGCATATCGTGTCAATATTATTACTAGTTGTAACTTTCATTAAAACAAGTTGTTTAGTGAGAACAAACCGTACTTATTAGGCATTTTATGTGATCTGTACACGTAAAGGCAACTTATTAAAAAAATCTTAAAATATGATGGTAACTAAGGATGGGTACTCAAGTATATAATGATATTATATATACAAAACGGCATATTAATATAATTAGTTTTAGATATATATTTATATATATATACATTAATATATATCTTATGTAGTTATTATACATATATACATTATATATTGTTTGCCTTATTTAAACGCATATGTGACAGATTAAGGCCAAATACTAAATAATTTGGAAATCGGAAAAAGTAAGCGCTCTGTGGTGTAATTGCGTAGCAACATTCACCCGGCAAGTGAGAAGATCCGGAGTTCGAGTCCCGGCGGAGCAATGTAACTTTTTTGTGATTTCAATGTTTATTGAACATTTATTACATATATATATATATTTTTTATTATATTTTTATTGATATATATATATTATATATATATATATATATATAAAACATTATATCTATATTATTACAATATATTATAATTATAATTTATAAATAAAAAAGCCTGTGTTTATAATAGTTTAAATATAAATATGTGCATATATTAAGAACATAATATACTTAATAATCTAGATATATGTTTCCGGTATAAAACAATTATTTTGATATTGTGAAACTGGAGTACATTGTTTGTACATTAGGAAGTAACATGAGTAGTTCAAATTGTGATTTGACCTTGCTTTAGAAAGTATTACATGCAAGCTGTTAGTTATAAATTGTATACAAATAGTGATGAGTAGTATGAAATATATATTCTTTTAAAAATTGTATGGTTTGTATTATGGGAAATTATAAATGTATATGTTATATTGTTTGTAATATGTCAGTAGAATCATTTAAGAAAGTAATACCATTGAGGTGACATCGAACTCATGGTTTTGCCTCTGCCTTGCCTTATTAGCAACATTGTGAAGTCACCAGAGATGTGGACGCGAACAAACCAACCAGTCCTTACACGAAACAACTCGACCGTACTGTTGTGTCTTTCGCCATATGTTTATCTCTTTCAAACTTATCCTCCTAGGCAATACTTGTAATTTGTTAATTTCTTGTTCTAATGTGTGTATGAGTCTGAGTCTACACTGTATTTTTTATTTATTTATGCGTCTGGCAATGGAATAATCGTGAATAACGCATCACATGTGAAATTTAAATGGATTGCTTCATGCTGCAGGTTTATTTCAGAAATCCAACAACGAGATCAAAATAGAAATATACCTTATCTTGTACTAGCAGAGTGAATTTATGTTTAGTTTCCAAACGGACATCTTCCTGTAACAAATCTTGAGATATATCTCTGTACCATATCCTGTTTCACTACTTCCACCTGGATTATATAATATTTTTTTTTCAGCAATCATACTACGCTATAGAAATATGAATATGCCTTATCTTGCAGCTGCAGAGTGGATTTATATCATTTTTTGCGTCTAAAAAACGGATGTCATACTTAAACAAATCTTTACATATAATTCGTACAGACGTATGTTATGAACCATTTCCTGTCTCAATGCCTCAGAAATGATTTTACTGGACCTCCAATTGATGCATTTTTTTAAAGTATACTAGAGTTTTTAACCTGAAAATGTTGCTATTCTGTATTAGCCACTACCAAAGATATAATTATTTTATATGTTTAAGATACTTTCTATGTATAACTTCAAAGTTATTAATTTATTCTATTTACACATTACAAATAGTTGGTTCTTTCTTACGTATAAAGGAACATATACCTTAAATGTAGGGGGTCTTTCATTGAATACAACCAATCGCGTTACATTTTTAATTACACAGGACTAAGTAAGAAAATAAAATTAGTTTATTACAAGATTTATATTAAAATCGTAGTTATATGTTTTCTTCTTTGTCCTTAAAAAAACACTGCCACAGTTTTTCGCTATTTGATGGATATATTCGTTAAATATAAATCCCACATCAACTGTACCAGAATTAATTAAAAACTTTTTATCGCTTTCATTGATAAAAGTTTGTATTATTATTTCACAACATAATGCCATCCCACACCAAGTTTTAAGTGATTTGTTCACCTGATTACTAGATCCATGATCGATTGTTGCACTACCACTTAGTACAATGTGGGTTCTTGCACAAGTTTTAATTTTGAACGTTAAAATGTAGTGTTTTTGTGGTTTGAATGCCTCGCTATTAGGTTGGCGGTGGGGACGCACACAGTTATAAAACGCGGATTTTACCGCCCACAGGGACTACAAATATCACAAGCCATTTCAATGTGAAGGATTTAAATGTTTATGTTTCTGTCTCTCGTGTCACGTTATTTACTAGTCTCTGAGTTCCGTACAGTTAAACAAATGTCAAAGGTCTTGTAATTTTATAAATGCTCCAATTGGGGATGATATATTTATACTCTTCATTTCAAATTTTTTGACACACACGTTAAGCGATTTCAGTTTGTTTAAAATAATTTAATCAAATAAAACATTATCTCTCGAATGCTGCTTTAGTTCTGTACAGTGAGTTTTTCAGCTCAATCTATAAATTAAGTTAATTTTAAGATCACAATATCACACACGCGCGCACATACACACATGTGCGCCACACACACGTGTGTGTGTGTGTGTTTTATTTAAACACATATGTGACAGATACGGCCAAATACAAAATAATTGAATCGTAAAATGTAAGGGCTTTGTGGTGTAGTGGTAGCACACTTACCCGACAAGTGAGACCGGGTTCGCATCCTAGTGGAGCACTTACTTTTTTTATTTATTGGTTATTGAAATTATGCGATGTTCTATATGTATATATGATGTTACATGTCATTTTACAGGAGGCTTTTTATTCTTTCAGGAAAAGTAGCTTAAAGATTCCACCTAGTCCCTACAAAGAGTTTTGCTCTGCTTCCCGAGTAACAGGATATTCTAGATAGGTAGTTAGGGATAGGGATCGCCTCGTATGGATACCATGAGGAAGAATTTATGGTGATAATCTCAAGTCATATTTCCGCGAACCAGCCTCAATCAGTCTAAAAATCCAGGGCTGGCAAACCGTTATGTCTATCCTGATAAGATCGTTTGACTTTTAAGGAACGAACGCCTCGAATTTCAATAGTCCTCTCCTGCAATAGACCTATCGTATTACCCTTAAGATCCAGAATCTCGACATTTGCTATTAGTGATGTGCACATCCTGGAAATCTACATGATTGTCCAGATTAAGTGACGCATCGGTTTTCGCTGTACTCAATGTACGGTTAACTGGAAAGTATTGACCAGCTAGAAGTGATCCCTGCCGGGTAAGGTACTGAGCGTTAAGTAATAAACAAGTTTAAAGGAATTGTATAGGAAAATATTTTAGTCTAAAAAACGTGTTATGAACTTTACTTCTGCCACATCCGATTACTCCCTAGTAGCACAACTTTCAACACAGAAGTCGTAAGGTTGATCCTTCTACACCAAGTAACTAGCACCACGGAGATTTAGCTTCAAAGTGCCTTACATTGGACACGCAGTTAGCACATTGCCGAGACTCTGAAGAAACAATTTAATAAATTATACCTGCTTATACGGAAAAACAGACATTGTGAAACCTTAACCTAGAATCAGAATGGAAAATTTGAAACTAATATTTAATATACATACTAATACTTCTGGAGAGTAATTAAAATTAATTGCATTTCCGTATTAGTTATAACGATTATGAATAGAATCGTTCGTTTGACGGTTAATTAGGTTGTACAATTAATGACACTTTGACGTTTGACACCTTTTAAAACCCGTTAAACCCTTCAATGAAATAAGCCTATAAGGTTTGCAGTCACTGACAGCTAAGCTGATTGCTGCGTACTGTTTATGCCATATCAGTCTGAATTTAAAGGTTTAAACAGTTTTATGCAATACACTATTTGATCGGAAATAAAACCTTGAAATGATTTTATTTTTAAAGAGTCAAATAAAGGGTTCCTTCATCCTTTCTTTCACTGTATTTGCTCAAATAAGAGACTAAAAACAAAAATTACATGGCTTTGCAAATTAAAAAAAAAAAAAACATGCATGTATGGACTTAATTGAATATTATAAAAGAAAAAGAAAAGCGATTTTCCTAACTCGCAGAAACAATAGATTTTAAATGGTATTTCATATAACTTTTCAGATAAAGCTTTATGTACACATAGAAAAAAGAAAAAGTATCTGTGAACTTAATCTTAAAATCTGACTTTCTTGAATGTGGTACGAGTAAAAACAGAGTTTTCTTCCATAATTTACATTTAAAATATTTTACGCTACTTTAACATAAAATACTAAAATAATATTATTTTACCTTTATATACTATAATTAATTACGGGAACCATTTTTATGTAACAATATTGAATACATTTTCTATTTAAACTACATATTTTCAAGTACTTCATGTGGTTACTGAAGATACTTACGCAAGGCCGTGCTCTTTTCAAACCAAGAACTGCACAAAATCTCAAAGACAATATTTAACACCACAAAGAGTTTAACGAGACTACTATGTTTTCTCGTACAGTGGTGCAGGATCAGTTTAATATTGGTCTTGGAGCAGGTTGGATTGACTAAGGGGGGAGAATTCTATTATCGGAACACATTATAGCGTTGAAATGAAATGAAAGGAAGGCTCATTGTGGAGCAAAAATGTTACAGTCTGATGACTTTTTGAAAATTATAGTACCAAATGTATAAAAAAAATTGCAGAAAATGCATTCTAAAGCTTTTGTTTAGGTGAAAAAAAATAAATTTAGTGTTAATAGGTATTACCAGCTATTACATTTTTCGAAAACTAAGTTGTGTTTGGTTATAAATTGTATAGTGTATCGGGTTATTGATGGATACGGCGGACAACGGGCCACTACACCCGATCACGTTCGTGAACCATCCGACAGAACACCGGTCATTTGGCTGCAGGTGTGCCTCTTGATGTCAGTCGCTCAGACGTTCTTTGGTGGATTCCTTGAGTGGTCTATAGTGCACACAGGACCAATCACAGAATTAAAACTGAAATTTAAGGGATGTACCTTTCTGTGGTATAGTACGTTTACTTTATGTGGACAGTTTTTTTTAACATAAAATTCAAAGTTTCACAAATACAAATATTTTGATGGGGTATTATCTATAGAATTAGATTTAAATAGTTCATATCGTCTGCTCATTAGCCCCCATAGTCCTAACCTACAGTTAAACACCCCCGCCCCCCCCCCCCCCCTCGCGCCCACACCCCCCCCCCAAGAGAGAGAGAGTGAAACTAATTCATAAAAAGTAATTTTTATAACTTAATATTAAATGAATTTAACATTGCCTAAATAAATTATTGCATTATATAATAAATAAACAAAATGTACTTAAATTAAATCCAGAGCTCCAGCAATTAAAGAATTGGCAAACATTATAGAAAGAAGATAGCTGCATTACTTGAAGCAACGTTTTATTGCCTTAAAATAACAAGCCACTTCTCTAAATGATTAAATACCGGCTTGTTTCTTTCCTATACAAAATGTTTAGAATAATTACTAAATAAATAATAAGTAATAATTAATTAAACAGATATATCCGACAGTTGATTAATAAATTTTAACTGTTGTAGATTGACCTTATATTGGTACATTTAAACATAAAACTATTAGGTTTTAATACCTACTTTTATTATGTTTGTGAGACCATTCGATATCCAAGGATATCTTCTTCAGACACTTCAAAAAAGTATGTTTACTTTTAATAATAGGTTTTAAAACATATGTGATGTTAATATTAAATTTTTTCACTGTGTATGCGTAGATGCTGTAACTACAATTAAAGTATTAACATTGGTATAAATCTTTATAAATTTATGAATGTTATTTTTGTAATATTCGTTTTAGTTATATTGAATTTTGTATTTGATCCATCTTCTTGATTTTATGAAATCATTCCTGTGTTTGTTTGAATAATGTAATATGACTTCCCAATTGCATTTGAATATCTTGGAGTGTTAACATGTTTTAATAGTTTTTAGGTTTTTCTCTGTGATATGGTGTGGTCCAGTATTGATACAGTGGTGTGCGACTGCCGATTTTTCGTTTCTGTTGAAGTTTAATGTCGGGAGCAATGTTCTTTTATATCGTGTATGAGTTTTTTTTTTCTTCTTGTTTGTTCAATGTATTTTTTGTTGCAAGTTCTTACATTTAATTTGGTATATTCCGGATTTATTAATAATTTGCTTCGTCATCTTTTTCTGCAATTTTTAAATTTATTCTTCAGCGTGGCTTGTTGATTTGCATATGTGACGTTTTTATTTGTATGTTTTTGAATGATTTTTATTACATCTTTTGATATATTT